>NW_028280951.1:0-150000 GCF_059751285.1 Brachycentrus maculatus
TCTAGTGTGGGTGGTTTTACAAAAAAAAAATACACCAATTTAATCTTACTTATAAGTAAATGGTTATAATAGAATTTGTAAAAAAAAACGTATATTTCTTTTAAATGCTCGCAAATTCATTAAAAAAAATAGTTGAAAAGTATATAAACCACTCAATGAGCTTTATTTTAATTATACACGTATACATAGTTTCGAAAACTTACAGATGTTTTCATCAACAGGTGAAAATTAAAATTTATTACAATAATTTTTTTTTAAACCCTTATCCACACCCAAATGGTGCATAGGGCACTGTGTCATATGAACGCAGTGTTATCTTGATCGTTTACACATGAAGGAAAGGTGATCAGCCCTCCGCTTCAGGTACCAGTCCATGGTAATATTGAATAAATATTACAGTGAAAAAATCACTTATATTTATTTTACCCCCCTTGGGAATCGAACCCGGGACCTCCAGAACGGTAGCCGAGCGTGCTGACCATTACAATTATTACAAGTGTTTAATTTTTTTTAAAAATAATAACATGTCATTCCACAAAGTCAATGCTGAATCAATAAATAATATAAAAAATATAATTATATTTAAGACAATTTTAATTACAAATTTTTAATAATATATTGAGTCTGACATCAGACAAGTCTGATGATGTCAGAAACGACGAAACTCGGTCACTGATGAAATAAAATATATGTGGAAAAAACTAGATTGTTTATTTTTTATTATATAAAATGCAGTTCTACCGACAAAAAAAAGAAAAAAGACTTAGCACGATCAGATCAATCAGAACCTAAAATCTGGCGGTGTCAAAAGTCTGCGTAATCGGAGGGCATGAATGACTAGACGCATAGACGTGAAGGAGGCGAGGAGTGTATGTCAGGATAGAAGAGTGTGGCGTTCCATATCCTTTCTGCCTACCCCTGCGGGGAAACGGCGTGATGGTAGTAGTAGTAGTAGTAGTAGTAGTAGTAGCGGTTCCACCAATAAATGTCAGTCCCAAAGATAAATATTACTAATGTGTTTTATATCTATACACATATATCCTATGACACGAAATAAATCGTCAAATATGTTTTTTTTAATTAACGGATATTTTTATATTTTTTAAATGTCCAAAATTAAAATTTTAATCAAGATATCATTTTTTTAAAGTCTTTTTTCATATTTAAATAATTATTGATTATTATTAATAACGATTGTGTTATTATTACGTTGATATTTTTTCTACACCAATTTAATCTGACTTAAAGGTACTAAGTTGTGAATGTTAATAAACACGTATATTTTGAATTTAATAATCCCAAATTATAATTTTATTCAGTAGTAAATTGGCTGAGTATATTAACTTTCGTGGAGAAAACGGCTGAGCATTTTGCATTAAGTGCAATTGTTCCGGAGATGAACAAGTGTGCAGTGTGAATATCGTGCAGCTTATTATAAAGTAGGTACCTAAAACATCCGCTATAACGCATAACAAACCAGTGGAAAATTGACTTGATTGTATATGAATGCCGAAAATTAATTTGAACAACAATTATTCAAAATGTTTTATCATGTAAAAGGCAAACTATATCTTCCCATGATATGTGATTAAACATAGATTATACCTTAAATAAGCAGCCGTAGAAGACTATTTGCTGTCGTTAAAATTATTGAATTTTAAATTTTTTTTTATTTAAGGTTTTCCGAAAATTTTATACTATTGGTTTTTTCGGTTTTCGACTTATGAATATCCAATTTTTTCTTGTTATCATAGTCTTGTCCACTTACTCCTTTTGTGTGGGATGATAATCTTATTAAACTACCGCGCAGAAGGTCTCGGGTTCGATTTACTGAGAGGTCAAAATAATCATCAGTGTTTTTTATAATATTAAAACAATTCATTTTGATATTTTCTTTAATTTAGAATATGTAAGTATAAAATACGGGAAAGTCTATTAAAAAAGTCATCAGCTTTCGTATAAAAAAAAATATCTGTGGAACATTATAATGTAACTATTAAAATTTGTATTTTTCTCAATATTTTTAATATTAAAAGAATTTACGTGGTGGTTAGTCATATATACTTTTTTTTTTTTTTGCAAAAATGTTAATAATATTAATATATAACCACTCACCGAGATTTTTATGTCTACCGGTTTCGATGCATGCTTAACCTCGGCTCGTAACGCATGTTTGTGCTGAAACCTTTAGTGCATGTTGGTCTTCGGGTCGACCGAAAGTCGCGTGTGTTAAACATTTTATGTAGTTTTAAGTGTGTAAATGGTGCTATGGTGGTGAAGGGTGGTATTGTTTGCATGCTGTGGTAGTGGTTGTCCTGACGAAGAGACGGGTACGTCTCGAAACCGGTAAACATAAAAATCTCGGTGAGTGGTTATGTACTAATATTATTAACATTTTCGTAAAAAAAATAAGTATTACAATTTAATTTGATAAATTCGTGCGATTTATTTCTCATTAAATTAACTGAGCGACAGCAACGTATGGCTAGATACAGTGAAAATTAATTTTATAAGAATAAGAAATATTTTTAATCAAAATCAAGACTATAAAAAACTTTAAAAAAAAAAAATTATATCAAAAGGGTGGTTCTCGATGATTTGTTTAATTTTACGATTTTAATATGGCAACAATACCTACAGCGATCAAATGCATATTCTTTTGAGCATTTTAGCGTGGAGTATGGATAAAGAGATGTGTACTCATCTCTGGAATCGGGGACTTGAATCCACAGTTTTCATCAAACAATGCAAAGAAGATTATTTCCGCAACCGCAAAATAAATGGCTTTGACTGTAGAAAAAGCTTAAATACTACCTTCCGAGTTAACAGGAAATAGTATATAACAGAGAAATGTGAAAACTTTAATTCAGTATTTATATAAGTTATTTCAAAGAACAACATAAAATTCTAAAATAAGGACTTTTGAAACAGTAAAAAATGGGTGTTTTTAAATCACTTTTAACCCCATTTTTAATACTTATATTCTACAATTTAAATGTTACCAAGTGTTACAGTGTTGTTAAGCGGTTTCCGGTGGCAGCTTTTGGAAATAATTCGGAAGAACAGGAAGTGGATGCAATTTCACAGGAAGTACTCAAACCGGAAGAAGCTTTTCTAGGAGTTTATTCAGAATGTGTGCTCTACCTGTCTTATACGTGTATTCAGAAGAAAACTTTAAAATATCTAGACGGGATAGTCAGACAGGATGAAATACCTATTTTGGGAAAATATCTTGTATTTGGTGAGTGCTACAAATAAACAAAATTGTGTTTTTATAAAAAATTTGTAAATAATAAATCCTTCTCTAAAATATACTGATCAAGTATGGAAATCAAAAAAATCGGTACTCTCTTATGGATATTTAAACATACAGGAATTGTAAATGTATGTTTTCACATACAATATAAGTAATTTGATGAAAGTAGACTGAATGCAGTCGAAATGCGATCTCTCAGAAGAATGTGCGACAAAACGATGTATGATAGATGTACGAATAGTGAAATAAAGAAGGAATGCAAAGCTGAGATAAGCACTATCGATCAAATTAAGAAAGGTGTGTTGAGATGGTTTGGACATGTAGAACGAATGAGTGAGGAAAGAACGGTAAAACAAATTTATAAGGCGAATGTTAGTGGGAAAAGAAGCAGAGGAAGACCGAGAAAAACATGGCACGATAAGGTATGCCAAATACTTGAAAGTGGCCAGGTTAGGAGTCGTAACAATCGGCGGGTATGTATGAGGAGATGCATGAACGTGGAAGAGGCGAAGAATGTGTGCAAGGACAGAGTGGTGTGGCGCTCTATTCTCTCTGCCTACCCTTGTGGGGAAGCGGCGTGATGGTTAGTTAGTTAGTCATATAAGTAATTTTTTACCGAGTATTTCAATGAATAATATTGTCAATTTGATGCCAAAATATGTGTTAAGGTGTTAAATAATGTTTTAAGGCTGGATAATCGATAGCCCGCAACGGTAGCCGGCAACAAACTTGCCCGCAACGCAATTTTTTATACAAAGTTAACAATCAACGTAATTGAATTTTGTGGTTAAAACATTGTTTTTGTGTTGAAAAAATAAGTTTATCTTCAAAATAAATATACGATTTAAAAAAAGATATTGAAAGGTATGGAGTTAAAAAAGTTATAAAATTATTGTGTCTATATATTCAGGTACTTTTTTTTTACAAAATAATATTTTTCAACATTTTTTTATCCTCTCCAAGTCTTCAGTAACATTTGAATTGTTATTTTTTGACATCTCAACATAGATGAAGAAAAATATGGATGTCTGGGCATATACGGGGCTTACGACCGGTATAGGCTGGTTTAAGTGATCACTTTACACACGTGTAACATTCACCAATTATACCCATAATTGCCAACCACACCACTCAAATTCTTGGTTGTTCTATACATATAAGATCCAATTTTGAAACATTATTTAGAATATTTGAATCATTAAAAATTTAAGTAGACTCTTGAAAGTGCCTGTAATTTAAAATGCTCATATTAATTTCCACAGTAAAAACGAAAGATAAGCAAAACCTTACCCCCAACATGAAATCGGAACGTGGTGAAAGAGGCACTCATAATTTTCACCCCTCTTTGTCTGAGATGATAGACGCTACCGTGGAGGAATTTTTTAATACCCACGTTTTAAGGGTGAGATACGGGAACAAGTCCAAGGAGGACATAGATGTAGGAAGGATGGTAGATATCGCGGAAGGAAGGAAGAAGAACAAAGGTGATGGGGGTGGAGGAGGAGATGGAGG
Source organism: Brachycentrus maculatus (assembly GCF_059751285.1). Lineage (NCBI taxonomy): Eukaryota > Metazoa > Arthropoda > Insecta > Trichoptera > Brachycentridae > Brachycentrus > Brachycentrus maculatus. The sequence goes on from NW_028280951.1 coordinate 4,769, forward strand.
GAAGAAAAAGATGATGATGATGGCGATGATGATGATGAAAATGAAGTTTATGATGGTAAGGGTCAACACAATTTTTTTGTATTTTTTATTTATTAAATATTATATGAGTAATGTACATTTTTTGATACAATTTCTATTCATTTATACATATCGTTCACTCCTATCAAGAATGTCATAAATCAAAAAACTTGATTTTTCAGGAGAACGTTTTTAAAGTTTAAAAATAAAATACAATGTATTAAAAATAAATATCAAGCCACTTATTGAACTTTTTACTGTACAATAGATCTTTTATGGAAAAACTTAAAGGTTTTCAAGGTCTCCAAAAATGAGACTGAGCTCTTGTGCTTGTAGAGGGACTTACACTCAAGGTTTATTGTTTTATTTGATAAATGGTATTAAAGTCTTTTCTTTTTCTATTATGTATTTTTTTTTAGATTTACATGTAATAGGCATCAATTTTTTTCTTAAGAATTTTAGTTAAATTTTATAGCCATTTACAATGTTTAAGATATTTTGAAACATTTTAATCTTTTTTTCCAGATGGTTCCTGCAATGATGGGTATGATGGGGATGATGTCGTTTAAAGGAATGCTTTTCGGACTTATATCCTTAGTCATTTCAAAAGTAATTAAATCAACGTATATATTTTTTTAATATCATGTTTTGGACTTATTTTATAATTTAAAGCAATCCTCTCCAGTTTTCTGCCCTCATAAATTAAACAAATGTGATTTTGGCTTTTAAATTATCATCGCTCAATTCCTATGATTTAAAAAATAAATCATGTACGTAACCAAATTCGTTGCTAACAATTTTTGAATGAAATTTAAAAAAAAAACTAAATTATTCCTTCACTTTATTAGTAATTTTGATCATTAAAAAACATTAACATACCATATTTGCAGATGACTATCATTTACATACTATTATTAAAGGTTTTTCAATTCATTACCAATATCAATTGAAAAAATAGTGTTTTACTTCCTAAATTTTTAAACAGAAATATTGCAATAACAATCGGAAATATTGCAAAAATTGACATAATAATGACATTTTGCAAACCCGCAATAGCCATATACATGTATTCCTTTACCATTCATTAAGCGTAGGATTAATATATGGTGGCCACATTAGCTAAACTTTCTAGCTCTTGTCAGAAGACATGCACTGGTGTATATCTCTATGATTTTCTCTAAATAGTGCTAAAGGCACATATAGTGCTTTTCCCAAAAAAAAATTGAAAAATTGTTTAAATATTCATTAAAATACCATAATTTATCATTATTACGAATTATATAAAAAAAAAAAATTGCGTGAGCGCAAACATTGTTTCGTCTAAATGATAGTAAAATTTAAAAAAATATATTTGTGAAAAAAGGTGCTAGAACGCCGTTCCACCGCATCACATGGGAGAAAAGGCCTGGGCTCATCCATACACCTTTACGAAAATCCAATCTTCGTTTAATTTACTGATTTTTCCAATTAAACGAGAAATAAGGGAAATATCCTAGTCATACAGGAGAAAGTGACCTAGTGCATTGTTTTACAAAAACGTGATAATTGACTATTTGACATCTTACTAGCTTAATATTGCCCTGAAAAAATCCCAAAGGATTTTAAACTTGGAAGTATAACATATTGACTTGTTAAAAATGACTAACTGCATTGGTGTTTATTTTCTTGCCAAGCAAAAGTGGCTTGAATGGCCCTCCTGAGCATTTAACGTTTTGGTAGTTGGTCACTTTCTCCTGTACGACTACGATGAACTCACAAAATAAGTTTTTTTAATTAATTTTTTAACCATTCCAGATTTTGCTGATTCTCAAACTTATGGGATCCGGCGGAAGTAAGATGGGGGCCGGCGGAGGATCTCACGGGGGTGGGGATGCAGTAAGTATTTTCCAATTATATTCTCCTACTTGTTTTTTGTAATTAAAATTTGAAACAAAATATTCTCATATTCATTTCTTGAATGTTTTTCGCAGATACTTTGTGGCACATTTTATAAAGTTTTCCCATATTAAGTTCAATTCACATGACAGTTTATAATTTGTCGTTGGATGCTTTTAGCGAATATATCAAATGAAGCGTAATATGATTCTTCGATTTAATAACAGCTACGTCTTTGGACATGAACTAGTCTAGTAAAATAATAAAACTCTGAAATCCGTACTTTGAGCAAAAATAAACCTTTTAGGGGGTTGTTGAAACTAGCATCCCCTTTAAAAATTAAATAAAGACAGACTTTAGACAAACGAGAACTTAATTTAAAATTTAGTCATAGATTCTCTATGTATATAAATATGTGTGCGCGTGTGTGTTGCGTATTCTTGTCGCAATGAGTAAGATTTTAGTCTGGAGTGTTCTAGACATTCCATTATATTATCCAATGGATCTTTGAACGTATATTTTATATATTTAATATGTAAAATACTAACTTATTAAATATATAAATATTTAATATATTTACATATTTAATTTTTGTCCGCCTCCGTAGTGTGATGGTCAGCACGTTCGGCTACCGTTCTGGAGGTCCCGGGTTCGATTCCCAAGGGGGGTAAAATAAATATAAGTGATTTTTTCACTGTAATATTTATTCAATATTACCATGGACTGGTACCTGAAGCGGAGGGCTGATCACCTTTCCTTCATGTGTAAACGATCAAGATAACACTGCGTTTATATGACACAGTGCCCTATGCACCATTGGGGTACGGATAAGGGTTTTATATATTATAATATATTTAATACGTAATTCCACTCCAGTATCCTGTTAGCGGCAATATATTAAAGCATTTTCATTTTTCAGCCAATATGGATGCCAAGCGGCGGAGGAAGTGGAGGATGGAACGCGGGAGGTAACAAACTTAGTACAATTTGAATACTTATGAATACACATAAAAAAAATTATCATTAAATTTTTAAATTTTGGCATCTCAGCATAGATGTAACACTTCACTTTACATACGTGCAATATTTGCCAATCGACCCATGATTGACAACCACACTACTCAATTCATGGAGTTCATAGATATATTGATCAAACTCGTAACACGGCACATGTGAATTCACAACAGCCATCTCGAGCACCATGATGAAAGCCTAGAAATCTCATTTTTGATCTATGGACTTCTTCTTATTTTTCTTTCTCCATGTTCGCTCCCTGGGTGGAGCACATGGCTAAAAAGAAACGTCTCCAAGTCACTCTGTCACGCGTCATCTCCTTGGCTTCCTCCCAGGTCAGTCCGGCGTCTTGAAGTTCTGCTGAGTATAGTTGGTGAATGGTCGTCAGTGCTCTTCCGGAGCGCTGGAGTCCTCGGGGTTGGAAGAAGAGACATGAGGGGTTAATGCTCTCATGTGGCATTCTAAGGATATGTCTAAACCATGTCCACCTTCTCCTCTTCAAGACTTCCAGTATGAGGGGCTTTTGGGTTCTTCAATGAACACTCCTTATAAACTGATTGAGATCAAATTGTGCCCGAACTAAGTGCCGAATTGGCACCCAAAAACTCATGTCTGTATAACCTATGTATTAAAATAAGATTGTGTTTGTAGAAATCTGTGGTATCACTATATTTCGACGGCCCCTACGTAAAGTACTCTATCTGCAAATCTGTTACTTTACAGGAGATAGCTTAGAAGATTTTTTCAACGTATTCATTTTATTTATTAAAGGTTTTATCTGAAATTCTAAACTAGTATTATTCATTCAAAAACACGATAAAATAATGTATTAAATCGTTTTTAAACTTTATGCTTTGTCAAAATAAGGTAATTAGCGTTTTAGGAGTTCAGCTCATTTCGAAAATTCCATGTAGATAACGTCTTATACGCCTGAAAACTATGCGTAATTTATTTTAAATATATTTTTCTTTGTTTATATTTGTAGATAACGGTCAGTTGATAATGTACACCAAATATCTGAAAATCGACAAAAATGTAGTTAGAACACTTTACGTAGGGCACGTCGATTTAGTGTTTGATTAATCTTTGTATGTTTTCAGGCGGATCGGGAGGTGAAGGATATGGGAGCGGCGGAGGAGGAGGTGGAGGAGGAAATGGGGGGAGCGGTGGTGGGTACAACGCTAATGGTGATTGGCAGAGCCGAGCTGGATGGGAATTGCTGAGAAGTCCAAACGTCGTACAAGCCAGAGACATAAAGGATCCAAAAATGATTTTAACGCTACCAGAAAATGAATCCCTTGATCAAGAACGCAAAATAAAAAACAATCAAAGTGATGCAGATAAGATAAATAATAAAGATGACAAGGATTTTAATATAAATAACAAAGAAGAGACAATATATCAAAATAATGAACAAGAATTTCAAAGAAAGGACATAACCCATGAAACTCATGAAATAAGTAAAAGATATAAGAGAGAAACTGGTAAAGATATAATCGTAAAAACTAATAATACACAGATGCCTCAAAACAAAACAATAATAGGCGTTGAATCATTTATTAAAAAGAATAAACTTTTGAGAAGAAAACGAGAAATCGAAACTCCTAAAACAAATAATGATCAATCTCTTGATTATGGCAAAAAAGATACTAGTGGTAATCGAAGAACTCAAAGAGATAATTTATATATACCTTTTTCAAATGTTGGAAAAGGGCAAGCTTTACATGATACCCCTTTAAATAAGTGGCCAAATAATATCTTAAATCGAAACGTATTTCCTAGTGCTGTACGACTAGAACCTCACCAAAGTCTACAATCAGAACTGCCAATAGAATCGACTAATGAGCCAAAAGAAATGCCTCTTTCAAGTTCGTTTTCAAACATTGCAGATTTATTTAAATTGGTTGAAACTGAGCACAATGTTTTGAGAAAAGAAAAAGTAAATAACTTTGGTTCTGAAACGCCTACGAAAATACCTCCAACAAAAAACCAAGATGTAAATGAGAATATTGAAAGAAAGTTACATCAAAATAATGATGAAGACTCCAATGATATATATCAAAATGACTTAGAAAACCATTTTATCAATGAAATCGATGACGAAGATACTGATTCATATGTTCAAGAAGAGCAGTTTCATGACCATTTTAGCAACGTACCAACACTGGAAGAGTTAATCGATGCACCAACACCATCAAAAAAGAAAAAAAGAGTAAAACCACCAAAGATCAATAGGGATAAAAAGAAGAAAAACAAAAAGGGTAACCATCACTCAGATGATGAAGACGAAGATGATTCTGAAACAATTGGACCTTATTTTAACGGTATTGTTGAAGTGTTAGAAGAAAATCAGTGGGACTGACTATTACGGGTGTTTGGTGTAGACCAATTGTGTACCTTAATTGATGATAATATAGGATCCACGTATTTATATTTATTTTAATAGTGTTTGTTCTTTATAAAATTATATTTTAATGTGTCAGTAATTTTAATGATCTATGTTCGTTGAGAATAAATGTTTACTTTGAATCTTTATAAAATAAGCACTTACACATCTTGTATATTAAAACTTTACCCAGTAAAAAATGTCTGAAGAAGAAAAATATTTTTTTAAATCATATGCGTTATTATATGTATTTCCTGTACTCATAAATTCATACATTAAAAAAAATTATAAAATTGAAAGTTTGATAATGATATTGAAATAAGAATAAATGTTAAAAACCGAGAAAATGGTGCACCAAAATCAGTTGTAGAAAATCAGCAGCAGAAGCTAACTGGCAGCGCAAAGGGAGTCTGGGTACCAATCCTTAAGTATGCAAGTGAAGCATAGAGTTGTAAAGAAAAAGAGTGAAAGTAGACTGAATGCAGTCGAAATACGATCACACGAAGAATGTGTGCAAAACGATGTATGATAGTTGGTCGAATTGTGAAATAAGGAAAAAATGCAAGGCTGAGGTAATCATTGTGAATAAAAATAAGATAGGTGTCTCATGATGGTTTGGACATGTGAGTGAGGAAAAAACGGTATGAGGCGAATATTATTGGAGATAGAAGCAGAGGAAGACGAGGAAAACTTGGCATGGTAAGGTATTTCAAATACTTGAAAATAGTCAGGGCAGGAGTCAGGAGAGGAGGAATAATCGGCGGATATTTATTAGGAGATGTATGAATGTGGACGCAAAGGATCTTTGAACCGCCTAACCTACATGGACCAAATTATCTCCGACATGCGTTGTCCATGATAAGCAGCAAACCAATCATCACAAAGATTGTAGCCCATGAAGAATAAATAATAAATATTTAATCTTGTCGCTGTAGATACCAAAAGAAATTGAGTGACGAGTCCACTGTATATTATTACCATTAAGATATCGCGTTACTTTGTTGATGGTGTCAATAACTGGGATTAGTCTAAATTTTGAGGCCTATGTTAACCCTCTCAATGCCTTTAATCATCGATGTGAAAGTTCAGAAACAGCAAAGTATATATTATTGAAGTGTTTCGCAAACTTTTTTGTTCAAGGTACATCTGCCAAATGAAGAATTTGAGAGGTACACCAAAAAAAGAAAAAGCTTATTTGATATTAATTTATTATCAAAATCAATATAATGTATAAATATATTTAACATATGTTGTTTGATGCGAAATGTGAGCTTGCTTAACTGAGCACAGGCGATAAAAATTTGGAGCAATTGTGTTGTCTTCACAAAGCTAGGCTTTTTTCCGCGGCACATCAAGTAATCACCACGGTACACCAGTGTGCCGCGGCACATACTTTACGGAACAATATATTATTGTATAATGGAAATAATAAAAATTAAAAAAAAACATACTTATACAATAAAAATAATAATCATATAGTGAATGGTGCAATAAAATCAGTTATAGCAAATAAAAACCTATCAGCAAAAGCTTCACTGGTAGTACACAACAGAGTCCTGGTTTCAACCCTTTATGTATGGAAGCATAGAGTTGGCAAAAGAAGGATGAAAGCAGACTGAATGCAGTCGAAATGCGATCCCTCAGATGATTGAATAATACTACTAGACATGTACGAATCTTGAATTTTCTTGTTGATTTTCTCAATCTTTTTCACACCTCAATCTTCCTATAATTCTTCTTCTTCATCATCTCACTGATCAAGGTATTAGAACCCGTTAAACCCAACACTGACTTTTTTCAAATCATAAATTTTGTGATTATGTTTTAAAAAAATAGGTTATCGACAGTGAAAGGGTTAACTGAATGGTGAAACAAGTTTTTGACGCGTAGATCATCAATATATCTTTTTCATACCTTATACCGCTATACTTAAGTATTTTTTTTATTGTTGCAAGAGACTTGAACGTACAATAGGCTAGCCTTTTACATTTTTTGTTCTTAAATTATAATACATAAAAATATATTGCAATATTATGTTAATCAAACTCAATTTTGTTGGTAAGAATATCATATGAATGAAGAATATTTTTTATTATTTAAATAAACTAGTTGTACCCGGCCACGCGTTGCTGCGGATTAGTCTGGTCAAATTGAAAAGAAGATAAGCCATATTGACACAACGTTGTATCAAAATTATAGATGAATAACTCTAGGAGGTTTTTATAACGGATAACAAATTTGCATTAATTGATTCGGCAGTCACTTAGTGGTAAAACCTATTCATTTTAGATTAAAGTTTAACTTAGAAAATACCACTATTTCTTAAATGTTCCTACCCTCTTCAACCTTCAACGTCCCAAGGACCCAACTGTAAAATTTAGAATTAGCTTCACAACCGGTGTTTGAAAATGATTATAAATGCATCGAAACACGTGTCACAGTAGATTTTAAGAAATAGTGGTATTAACATAGTAAATCTTTAATTAAAAATGGATAACATATTTTTAAAAGTATATTAAACAAGGATGAATGTTAGACAAGGAATAATACATCAGCCTGAAGAATTGTAATTATTCTTGCTTTATAGTAAGCATTTCATTTCATTGTATATAAGTATGCACTTTTTTATTAGTCCTTACAAATTAAGGACACAAACTCGTAAAATATTTTTTCTGGATCCCGCGTAAGCTGAAATCACGTGAGACCCCGAAATATTGACGAATCTCACTGTGCGGGATTGCGGTCCCTAGTTATAACATGTAAAAGGAATAAAATTAATATTTTTTTGGGTATAATTTATATGAAACGTGTTTCAATTTTTACCCATTTGTCGACAATTATGTGTGTTCGAATAAATAGCATAAGAAAATTAAAAATTCATTCATTCATTTCAACCCTTATCCGCACCCCAATGGTGCATAGGGCACTGCATTATATAAACGCAGTGTTATCTTGATCGTTAACACACGAAGCTTCAGGTACCAGTTCAGGGTAATATTGAATAAAAATAAGAGTACAAACATCACTTATATTTATTTGTTCCGCCCTGGGAATCGAGCCCGGGACCTCCAGAACGGTAGCCGAGCGTGCTGACCATTACACTACGGAGGCGGACAAAATTCAAAATTCGTAAGTAATAATAAATATAAAAAACCTTATATGAATTAAAGTACTTGAAATAGGGTGACCATATGTAAAAATAATAATGCAAAACAAAAAAATAGTTTTTGAGAGAACTTTACACAGTAAAATAATAATGCAATTTAGACATGTTTTACTTTTTGACATGGTTTGAATACTTATTTTTTAGAATGTATGCAAATCATCACGTGATTATTAAATATAGAAAAGATGTTTTTTATAAACTTAAAATCTTTTGAGGGCAGAGAGGTTGTCATCAGGATAGAGGGGTCAATTGTAAGGTCAAGAGCCGGGATAATTGGCGGTAGGCATTACAACGCATGAATGTGGAAGAAGTGAAGATTTTTTGCAAAGACAGAAAGGTGGGGCGTTCTTAATTCTCTGCCTACCCCTGCGGTAAGCAGCATCATGGTTATTTTTTATTTTATTATTTCAATATTTAAAATATTCCCTAGAAAAACAGGTCGGTGTGTCGGCGGAGCAAACGAAACAAGAGAATTTCTCGGCATGTAGGTGTGTCAATATTAGCAAACATCGCCGATCGGCGGGCATTAGTATTCTTAAATGGTCAATTAAATCGCTGCCTACTCATCTAGTACACTCGCGGTCAATGTACAGTTACAAATAACTACATTTCAAATCCAACTTGTATCCATTTTATTAAATACAAAACCAGTCGCTCGGTCTTCGGCAGTGCCAAAGCATCGATCAAGCCATTCCCGTCTTAGATTACAGATAACCATAGAAAAAGTGTATCGATCAATTTGACGTTTGACAGTCGGATGTGGCGGTTTTTTACGCTCGCAACACCGGATGCTTTTTTTTAACGACCGCTCGTAAGTACTTACACACCTAGTTAAATTATTTGGAACATGTGAATAATTTGAAAATGAAAGTAGCTAGTCCATTTCAAATCTCGACCGCTAAATTAGAGTATTATTTATGGCTTCGTAGTGAAGTGATCATGGCCCCGGGTTGAATTTCTGGAGAACTCAAAATAAAATTATTTATAGTTAAAATGTAACTTTGTTTTAAAATCACTATGAATATTTTATCAAACTTAATTTTAATGTCTACCGGTTTCGAAGCTAACCGCTTCTTTAACAAGTCTGATAAATACCTAATTGAAACCGATAGACATTATAATTAAGTTAAAATAAAATATTTATAGCGATTTTAAAACAAAGTTACATTTTAATTATAAAATGGAAAATCACAAAGTTTCAAATATAAATTGAATTGATAAGGGTTAAAAAATATTTTTGAACCGAGAAACGCCTTTACTATACATATTTCAAATTTCAATTAACTCTAAGCCGCGGGACTTGTTTCAATGTCACTGTAATGCGGGATTGTCGTAAAATGTACGAAGAAAAAAAACCCACATTTTAGCAAAAACATTAAAAAATTAGTTCATCATGTTTGTAGAGAGAACTTTATACAAAATACAAATATAAAATATCGGTATAAAACAAAGATTCATGCTAATTGTCAATACATTCATTCAATGTGTTGCCTCGGTACTCCCCACAGATTGGATGTTCGTCGTAAATTTTACCAATGTCCCGTAATCAAGGGTTAAATTGAATTATTTAGTATATTTCTCATTAATATTGATTCAAAGGACTCGCACACATTCGATTACACACGTTTTTACGAACACGAATATGCAACCCTGAGCGCTTTAGCTTTAGTTGCTGTTATTCTCCATTTTCTACATGTTATTCCTACTCCGTTTCTATTCCCATATAAGAAATGTTTTTCCACCTCAACTTCTTCGGCATCAATTCGACGCAACTTCATCTCGATCGTCAATTTTATTAAAGCAAGGTGATCAGTCCTGCTTTTGAGATTCTTGAATCCAGGATTGGAATATATTTTGTGAAATTAAGGTGACGTCGGTGAAGGAGCTCGGGGTGAACGTTCATGATTTATGGGAAATAAAATGGATGACATGGGAAAATGACAATATCAGAAATGACTAAGGCACTCGAGGTTGCATACTTGTACGCGAATAACCTCGTGTGACAAACATGACAATGGAAATTGTAGTTTCTGAATAAGAGGAAAAAATAAGGCAATTAAAAAATTTGTGATATTTAATTTGAAGGGTTTTATTAATTTATCCTGTACAAAAATGCGTTAAAAAAACGGACATACCTTTTTACCGAAACCTAGACAATCATAATTTACAAAAATATACATATTTTATTATGAAATTCAGTGTTCGAAAAGAGTAGGTTATATGTATGTAGGTAGGTACTTATATGATTCTTTATTTCTATTTTCAGAGCCCTAAGTTATTTTGGAATGGATTATTTTAAATGGCGATTTATTTTAGCGGGAATCATATTTTTAGAGTGCCCTCTATACACGATTGCAAGAGTTATTATACCGAAGGTTCCAACCAATCTAAATCCCCCAGTGCCATCTGTCTGTAAGTTGAGATACTAATGAACGATTTTATGACATTTAAGACCTAATAATTTGTTGATCATATTGATAATCCAACATATTATCAATATCATCATCAAATCCTCTCTATTCAGGCAAAAATCTTCAACTTAATACCTTTAAAGAAACTTTTCTCTACCCAAAAGACACAGCACAAAATACTTCTGGCCCTGATATCTAATTTAAATTTTATTATCTATAGAATTTTCCTTATGGGACTTGTACGCAACACTGTGTATAATTTACACAAGCTTTTATGAATGCGGGATTGCAACTCTGAGTGCCCTAGCTATAACTGCTTTTTACCCTTTCTTACAATGCCTTTACCATATAGCAGTAATGTCTTTCGCCCAGAAATCCTTAACTTTTGTAATAAGTACCCACACTGCCATATTGAAATAATTCATGAAATTAAAGACTAAATTAACACTGCCTAGATTCATTTCAATTAATTATTTCTAAAAAAGCTATAGTTTATTAACCAGAGGCAGAAAGGTGTGTTGAGATGGTTTGGACATGTAGAACGAATGAGTGAGGAAAGAACAGTAAAACAAATTTATGAGGCCAATGTTAGCGGGATAAGAAGCAGAGGAAGACCGAGAAAAACATGGCACGATCAGGTATGCCAAATACTTGAAAGTGGTCAGGTTAGGAGTCGTAACAATCGGCGGGTATGTATGAGGAGATGCATGAACGTGGAAGAGGCGAAGAATGTTTGCAAGGACAGAGTGGTGTGGCGCTCTATTCTCTCTGCCTACCCCTGTGGGGAAGCGGCGTGATGGTTAGTTAGTTAGTTTTTACTAACCAAAACTGTCAAAATAGAATATAAAAGAAGAATCATCTTTATTATGTTCCGTTGCATGTGTCATTACCTCATTTTTTGCACACACAATTATGATTACAGCTAAGATAAATTCACTGACTTTAGAATACTTACAAGAATCAAGTCAAGATCCAGAAGTCAGACCAGGATTATTTCAAGGAGATATCGCGATTGACGAAGAGGTAAGTTTACAAACCAAAACTAAAAGAAGAACGCTGATAAAGTAATAGTTTATCGGGGACATCTATGATTGAAATTACTTATAACACACGTACCAAAAAAACAGAAATTTAAAAAATTACACTATGATAAAATCATTTTGAATTCTCAAATGTGGCTTTGTTTTGGCATAGGTATTTAAATTCATTATTTTTTAGTAAATGAATGATTTCTTTTCCAATTCTAATTAACCATTTAATGGTATCTGTGACATTTTTTAAAATACCATTACATTAATTCAATTTACTGAAAAAAAATGTCAACACACATTGACTGCCAACTACGAGATAACTCGTAGAATGCATTGTTTGCTAGGATGTCGACTATGAGTTATATCGTACTATGTTTACTTGCCATATTTCTGGCAGCTACGATAAAATTTGCAGTATATCAGTGCTAATAATATGGATAGATGGCTTCTGGGAAAAGAACAAAAAATCAATGCCGGCTTACATGAACAGAAAATTTATTAATAATTGAACAGAAAATATAATTATAAAAAAAGTAAAATAATATTTTTAAAGAATTGGCTTTTTAGACCTGAATTCTGAAAATTGCCATGGCAGTCAACGTGTCAATAAAATGTCAAATTAAAAGTAAATATAAAATAAAAATGTCTTGTGTAAATCATCAAAGCAGGTGGCTTGGTGGGCCTCTGCAATTTTTTTTAAATATGTTTAAAATTGTGATTTAAATAAATATATACAAATTATGTTAATACAAAAAATAATAATATTAATATGTTTAATTATATTTCCAGACCTTTGACAACTGGAGAGTAGGACTAAACTGGCATATATTCCCTGAAAAGCTGTGGGAAAATGCAACCGTTCCTTACCATATAAGCGAGTTATATGAACCCTCTGATTATATCACTATATACAAAGCAATAAGAATCCTTGGATTTATGACGTGTGTCAAATTTGTACCGTGGGACAGGAAATCGAAAGACTTTTTACTCATTTGGCCAATCAAATATCCATCGGTAATATCTAGACTGACTACCCTAACCATAGCTATTACTCATCAATTTATTTTCCTATAAAGCAATCATGCCCTTCACCCTGAGCTCCCCCATTTTTATTATCTGTCTCCTATCAAATATATTAAACAACTCTCCCAGATCTGGAGTATGTGTGTATATATGCATGCATTTGGTTACATTTAAATATGTATTCAGTTATCAGTAGATAACGAAATTAACAATGAAAAATATATTTTAAACATATTTCTAACTACCAGTTTTTAGGAAACATAAAATAATTGAACACAATATTATTCCGGAAAGCTGGTAACTCTAAAAAACTATTAATTTCTCTCACCTGAACATTTGAAATTCTCATTTTATGTTTGTTTTCCGAAAGCCGGTAGCAAACTATTCTATGAAATTATTGATATATCTCGCGTGAACAAATGTTCAAATGATTCTTATTTTGTTTATTTCCCGAAGCCGGTAGCTAAATATTCTTAAAAAACTATTCATTTGTTTCACTTGCCATTCTTGTTTTATGTTTCCTACACAAAAGCTGGTAGCAAAATATTCTAAAAACTTATAATTTATTTCACCTGAATATTTGATAATCACCATATTAAATAGGATTCAAGTAATGTTTTTTTTGAGAATTAAGTTCAACGCAATTAAGAAGCATAAAATTTCAGGGTTGTTGGTCATATGTTGGGAAAAAGGGAGGTATCCAGCTGCTTTCTCTTCAACCACCTAATAAAAATGGACCAAATTGTCTTGGAAATGAAGGAAAAGCTATGCATGAATTGATGCACGCCCTTGGTATATTTCATGAACAGTCCAGACCTGACCGAGATGAATTTGTTACAATCCATTTTGATGATATTATACCAGGTAAGTAAAAATTATAATTAATTAAAAAAATAAATGTATTTTTAAATTCATTTGTTTTTAGTGAATGGAAAAAGACTAACATACTTATTTCTAATGCAGAATTGTGAATATCCTGACAAAATTGACTTGACATGAAATAACTTTCAAAAGCATTAATAAATTATTTGATATTTTTCCTTTTTTTGTAAAAGTAATGTTTCTTTATTATGTAGATATCGTTCCTGCAAATCCCTCAAGCCATTTATGTAAACTTGGCAGGAGACACAAAACCAAGTATATGGCGATGCTTTTATCACTGTAAAAGTGTTTTTATGCTTTAGAAACATTTAATACTTAATCCACCATTGAAGATTCATCTTATTTCCATCAACTGGCATATCAGGATGAGCTTTCAGTGATGGATTTGCATTGACGATGTGATGGTTTATATGATATACTGAAATAAATCAGTCAAGAGAAATCTTTATTTAGAGCACCTTTTAAGTTCAATACATTCTCTCATTAGATTAACTTCTAACACTGAATACCTCAGTCTAATAGTTAAAACATTCATCGCAGGGCCACACTTGTTAATGCAAGGTTCTATAAGGCTTTAACAAAGATGCTGTTTTAAGGCATTTTATTATATTCAAAGATTACTCCTATACTTCTGTGAGTGTCATAAGTGATTAATTGGACATCTCTAAACAGCGCTTCAACGGGTCTGATCCCCGTCCAATCTCGTATATTCCGAAGCCAGGAGATCTGTCTTCTGCCCACACCTCGTCAACCATCTATTTTACATTTTATGATAAGGTGCAATAACTTGTACTCCTCTAAGTACAAGCCCCAGATAAGAAACCTTTCGGACTTCGATATCAGTCAGCAACTGTCTTCCGACTCTTGCTCCCTGGAGCACATTCATGTTGCTGACTATATCAATCAATGGAATACGTAGCATTTTCCGATGTAACCATATTTTAAATGCCCAGGGGTTCCCAATCTTTTTCAGCCCGCGGCGCACTTACAAGTTTAGTATTTTGTCACGGCGCCCTACTTTAGTTAGCTATTTGGAATAGATAATGTGACTATATACATATGTATATGTATTACTAACTAACTAACTAACTAACCATCACGCCGCTTCCCCGCAGGGGTAGGCAGAGAGAATAGAGCGCCACACCACTCTGTCCTTGCAAACATTCTTCGCCTCTTCCACGTTCATGCATCTCCTCATACATACCGGCCGATTGTTACGACTCCTAACCTGACCACTTTCAAGTATTTGGCATACCTGATCGTGCCATGTTTTTCTCGGTCTTCCTCTGCTTCTTTTCCCGCTAACATTCACCTCATAAATTTGTTTTACCGTTCTTTCCTCACTCATTCGTTCTACATGTCCAAACCATCTCAACACACCTTTCTTAATTTTATCGATAATGCTTATCTCAGCTTTGCATTCCTTCCTGATTTCACTATTCGTACATCTATCATACATCGTTTTGCCGCACATTCTTCTGAGAGATCGCATTTCGACTGCATTTAGTCTACTTTCATCCTTCAGTCGAAAGAAATAGGTACTTAAAAATATAGTAGTTGGGTAGAAAGATGCTAGCTCTCAAAATAGAAATCGTTGCTTTATAGGTACCCGAGAATATTTGTGGTTTCGGATAATGGTAGAAGATCGACTCACGACGCCCCTCTTGACTTTCTACGGCGCACACTTTGGGAACCCCTGCTCTAACCGGTTCATAGTATTAATCTCGAGGGTCTACGGTTAACACTTCATGTGGAAGTCCTGACCAAATATAACACCGAAACATTCCATTGAAAGATTATTAAGTATAATTCAACTACATACCTATGTTTATTTTCATTTGTTAAAATAACATTATTTGTTCACAGCGTTCAAAGGTAATTTCTTGAAACAGGCTAAAGAAAATACCACAGTCACGTTTGAATATGATTTCGACTCCATCATGCATTATGGAATGCATTACTTTTCAAAAACAAGAGGGAAACCAACAATAACACCAAAAATCAAAGGGGCAAAGATTGGCCAAAGAGGTTTTTTGAGCAAAACTGACTGCTTAAAAATCAATGATCTCTATGGGTGCTTGGAAAATAAGAAAATAGCGAAGAAGTACTATTCTCTTTGTAGAAATTTTGGGATCTAATACAGCTGAATAAATATCTGTGATTGTATAAAATATACTTTATAATACTATGTGATTTTGTAAAATAAACATGTTTTTCTTGAAACCCATACAAATGGATTTATATTATCCACTGACACTTCGTGATGGAATTGCATTTTTAATTTATTATTAGATTAAAACCAATATTTTTAGCTTTTCCACTTTTTTATTTGACCAGCGACCGGGTTTCGTCGTTACCGACATCATCAGACTGGTGAGAGGCTATACAAATTGTTATGTTATATATAAATGAAGGCAGGAGTTGATAAGGCAGGAGTTGAAGGCAGGAGTTTATCAAATCATGGTTATCAACTCCTGCCTTCTTTTATATATAACATAACAATTTGTATAGCCTCTCACCAGTCTGATGATGTCGGTAACGACGAAACCCGGTCGCTGGTCAAATAAAAAAGTGGAAAAGCTAAAAATATTGGTTTTAATCTAATAATAAACCATACAAATGGTTTTGCATTATATTGACTGTTGACAGCCAAAAGGGCATATTTGACATATTGCCACATTTCGTATATGAAGCGTAATATTATTATATAACATTTACATGGATTAAAGTCTTCTACATAAATATATTGATGTCTAACCAGTTCCCTCACCAGCCCTCACGTGACTCAGGAAAGAGGTTTGTTTTGCATTTGACGAGCCCGAACACAGCTCGGGTAAATCCTATTCCGACTCAGTCCAGCTTTATAAAAGTCAAATATTCAACCATTTGTTTTTATTGAATAACCTGAGTGGTGTTCGGACAATCTTGTTTCGATATGTTGGTGATCATTTCTTACACTGGTAAATTTTCTTGCCAAAATTTGTCAATTAAGAGATTAACAAATGCATCTTCTAAAAGTGTCGATTCGTCACTCACACCCTGTTGACTGTCAACAGTAAATATGTATTAAATTTAAATTAATGTTTAGTCACCGTCAGCCATCAAGCAGAGAAAGCTGATGTACTTCGGACACGTCATGAGAAATGAAAAATATTGTCTTCTCTACCTAATCATACAAGGAAAGATTAAGGGGCGAAGAACTCAAGGACGCCATGGCTGAAAAACCTACAACAATGGTTTGGCAGAAGCACCAAATCTCTGTTCCGAGCTGCAGCATCAAAATTGAAGATAGCCATGATGATCGCCGATCTTCGTTAGAAGTGGCACAGAAAGAAGAAGAAGAATATTTAGTTTTAAACAAAAGTGAGAACAATATGTGTTAAGAAGTTTAACCTCTCCCATGCGCATCGCCCCAACTGTGGGGCCATAAAAAAGCAGGTTAGATAGCGTGTGGTCCTACATTTGGGTCGTACTAGTTATTTCTTGATGGGGTAGTGAAGGTTAATCACAAATACAATGAAACCCGGATTTTACCTTCCCGGATTTAACATTTTCCCGCCAATTGCGTGAAATTATTTCGGTCCCAATATATATTTTCATACATTTATTACCCGCATTCAAGTTTTTTTCCCTACAGTTTATATCGAAAATATCAGTCCGTTAAAAATGTAAAATAGGGGTTTTACTGGTTCTCATATCATGCCTTTGAATGAAAGAAATAACAACAATTTACATCAAATACAAACTATTTATTACAAATTAAAAACATATGTACACGTATCAAGACATCTACTTAGCGGCGTATTTATATTTCCCTCGCATACATCTTGGTAGTGGTAATACTCCAGGACAGGGAACTTGTCCTCTTATTTCACACATACAGGCTCTGTCACAGCCAGTACCAAAATTGGCGGGGTTATCTTTTTTCTCCTTCAGCAAAGATTCTGCAGCGAGCACCGTTTCTGATTTACCAATAACTTTAATGAGATGATCCTGGATTTCTTCTTTCGACTTGCTATCAATGTCTACAAGAACTTGCTTCCCATCGCTCAAGTAGAACCTCACGAATGGTGATGGCGTCATATTTTTAAACGTGGCTATCTGAACATCGGGATTTTTGTACTGGATTTGCGGCAGATACCAAAATACGAAATCTTTTGCGCCAATGTGATGATCGCCGAAAGTGTTGTAATTAATGGTCATAATCTTAACTTTGTCTTTAAACATAAGCTTCCCGGCATTTAAATATTCCATTGTTCTTCTAACAGGCGCTCTCCCTATCATAAACGGCATTTTGTAAGTATTTATTAACGCCGCTACACAATCTTAAAAATAACCTAAAATCCAAACGTCAAACGGCAAACGACAATAACCTAGAAACCTCTATAAATAAATCCAGTATTGCACTCCCAAAAAAACGTCTAACTTTAATTATAAATAAGTATTTACTCAACAACTCTTCATTTCGTACCCGATGATTGTGGTTATTGTGAAAGAAAAACCATTTAAAATTAATATGAACGAGATCCAGCTCATTTTTTAATAAGAAATGTAAAATTGTGCTAGTATAATTAAATACGTTGTTGCAGAACCAGCCATCTGGAAGAAATACATTTACGTTAAAATTTAAAATAAATACGTTTTAAAAAAACATTCTACTCAAATATTAAAAGCAAATATTGCATTTTTCCTTACACAACAGTACAATCAAATATCAATGGAGTGCTTAAGTTAATCTTTGATGGTATATTTTTTCCATTCATCAGTAAGAAGCATTTTGTAAAATAAATTACTATTGAAAACACAAGTATTTTTCAATGAAAATCAAAATATTACCGTGAATAACAAAGTGTTATCAATTTTAAAAAGTCCAAGTGCATTAAATTCAGGACGACGTTGCAACATATGCGTTGAAAATTGGTGAAGCTGAAAAAAAACATGAATTCAGAAAACGGTTTTATAATTATCATTTTATAATTTTATAATTTTCATAAAATTAACTTGATCATTTACCCATTTCTTTATTTTGCTTTTGTTCCATATTTTATATTGACCTCTAACATATTTTATGTCAGCAACAAATTAAAAATGTTCGGAACGATATATTGCAGTGTTTGACTCCCATATGTACCTATTGTTAATTCATGGGACTATCAAACCTTCATTGTGTGTAAATCGTGTATCATGATTGTGAACTAGAAGATTTCGATATTTTTGTCTACTATAAAATACATATTATTTTTTGACATCTCATCAAAGATGAAGAAGAATATGGAAGTCTGAGCATTTACGGGGCTGACGACCGTCATAGGCTGGTTTAAGTGATCACTTTACACACGTGTAATATTCACCAATTCTACCCATTATTGACAACCACACTACTCAAATTTTCGGAAGATCTATATGTATGAACCAATTTTGAAATATTATTCTTGAATCACTAGAACTTCACTAGAGACATCTATTGGTGAGACGAAAAGAAGATTTAAAAAAGTATTTGGACATACTCAAATGTTGTAAATAAAATACATATATTTTTACATGAGAAATATGTTATTACCAACCTTGTTCAAAATACTTTTGTTTTTTTCAGTGATCATCATTTTATTGATAAGAATCGCAGTTTTTAATGCCTAAAAATAAAACAAAATGTAAATAAATTTAAAAGTTACATAAATAGTGTTAATGGGATATTGTAATGAAATTAATAGTCGGTGTTTATGAAAAGGGTGAAATATAAAAAATATTAGGTAGGGAAATGTATCTCATACCTGATCCATACATTAGAATCAGTATTGACTAAGTGTTCAAAGTCATATTGATAACCGACAAGTTCAATAAATATCTATTCATAAATTTCGTTAATATTTGTAACGAATATTCTACACAAAAACGTTTAGGTCATTTGCTTTCCTCATACCGTTAAAACTAACATTTATTTAGTAAATCACCGTCATTATATATCCCATGTGCTTAAAATCAACATAAACGCAGCCCAGTATCATTAAGCTTAGTTAAATTTTAGAAGACAACAGTTAATATTACATATTTCAATATTTTTTTTCAAAAGATACAAAAAAGTAATTATTGGGTAATATATCCAAAATTAAACACGGTTATTGGATTGAACTCTACTTTTATTTACATACTATATATTTTGTATACGATAATATGAGACGCGTTTCGTCTTATTAAGACATTATCGAAGGTCAGTGTTTGATAATGTCTTAATAAAACGAAACGCGTCACATGTTATCATATATATGCAAATAAAAGTAGAATTCAATCCAATAACCGTGTGTAATTTTGGATATAATTATTACCCAACAATTTAATATAGAATTCTACCAACTGTCTGCAGTTACAATAAATAACAAAAAAGTTGGATATACTTACATGGTTTTTACAACTTTGACATGATACTATCGTTAAAAACATGTTTAAAAAATGAATAATGCATTGACCGAGGGAATAGGTGAGAAAGAAATATCCATTATTTTCTTCCTTGTTAATCCATACTGTGGCACTTATTACGATAAACATATTGAACACAAGAGATACAAACGACACAGTGAAAATGAGTACCAGCTTGTAAGAGTACGATTTATTTACAACGCACACGTAATAGCACAGTTTGTCGTAAATATCCCAGAACAAAACTAATCTTTTCAAAACTAATTCATCCCTTTTTGGTGACTGCAATTCATTCATGTACTCGTATTGTCTCAAAAATGATGTTTCCGCTTTCAAGAAAAAAATTTTGGCTTGCTTCTTTGTCAAAATCTTTTTCCAGTGAATACATTCCAATTCGGAGTTAATAATGCAAAAACTGTGTTTGGCTTCATTAACCTGAGCGCTGAATACAGTTAATAAAACGGTATACAAGTACCCTGGCCAAAACATTGTGAACAAATAAACTAAGTTCATTTTGTCTTTCCAAAATGACACGAATATAGCGCTAAAAGTCATGTACGTAAAATAGAAAAGATTCTGGGACAACAGAACAGTTATATAGCTCTTTTTAATCAAATCATATGATCTAATCAATCCTATTTTCTTCCAAAGATTGTCGATTTCTTGGAGATATCCCAAAGATTGGGCGAACAATTTCGCATCTTTGTAAATGAGTAAATAATGAAACAAGATCACGACTAAGTCTGCGCTCACTTTAATCCTGTCACCATACTTGTAGAGGTAATTTCCTCTTACGATGTTCACTGTATCGTAATCGGTTATTGAAAATTCATAAACGCACCGCAAGAAACCGAGACATCCGCATACGTAATACACGAGAAATAATTTTCCTGCTTTATTTTCAAACCCAGATCCTCTAGATTTTTCTTTAATTTTGTAAGGCATACCCAGAATACAAAATATTACTGTAAATGGCTCAAAGGACGCCGACCATGATTCCGCTTTGAACAATCTTTTGATGAAAAGATTAATTGACGAAAACATTCCAATACAGTTGTATAAAAGACAGTAAATCGTCAGCTTTTTATTTGCTTCGTCAACGAATTATTTTGTGTAGACGAAGTATGTATATACCATATACCATACAACGTTTGTAATAATTGTTAATTATTCGAAATTGATATATCACAAAATAAGAGTTGAAATAAAATAAAATAATACGGACAGATCTCTTCGACTTACACAACTTGACTAGTTGAAAGTATTATGTAATAAAAATAGATGGACGTATGTAATAAAAATAGATCTAGCAGTCATTATTATTCAATTTCGAAAAAATAACGTGTAATTCTCTTTTAATTAAATTAGTTGTTAGATCAGGCAACGTACCTACCTTCAATGTTTTGATAATAATACATAATTAAATCGATAATTATAATTTTGGCTTCGGTAATAATAAAGTAAACTAATAACTAAAAAAAGGACTTTAAAGTTATTAAGTATTTGACAACAAAAAAAAATAGGAAAAAAATTGTGAAAATGTTAAATGCAGATGAAATACTTAGTAATTTTTCCACATCAATTTTCGCGTATTAGTCTTTTTTCTCAATTCGTCCGTTAGAAAGAGGTACAAATAAAACATTGAACACAAAAAGAGATAAATACCTGACACACACTTGCATAAAGAAAATAGCACGATGATTAAACCGTCGTAGAGCTCTTGTGCACTGCACGGATTTTTACTGTCCGGTTTTGAAAAATAAAAGCGAATACGACAGTTTAGCGTGATCGAATTCATGCGCACCGTGATCACTCACCGATCGAGCGCACCGATCCGAAGAAAGAAAGACAAAAGCACAAGCCAATCCAAGCCAATTATTCGTTTATCATGCTAACTGAAGTGCCGGACGGTAAAATTCCGTTTAGTGCACAAACGTCCGTATACCTGAAAAAAAATCCGGCTCGGAAGCAAATGCGGACGCATCTTTCTTGCGACAATTATTAGTACATTACCGGTGACCGGAGATATGTATGGCATGTGCTTAAAATGATTATAATATAAAAGCAGAAATTTTCAAAACACAGCAAATTCTGCCTTTACGTTCTCTATATTTTCTTTCGTTCACTTTAATATATTTATTTAAAAAAATCTATATTACTTATATATTACAAGTATATTGTTAAACTTTTTGAGATTTCTTACCGATATTCGATTGACAAAAAATGGCTCTACACTCACAAGACACCAGTACTAAAAATTGATGGCACAATAAAGAAGATGCGTCATAACAGGGATACGTTTTTTATTGTTTTTTGTAATGTGGAAAATATCACTTAAAATATTTATCACACAAAAAAGACCCATAGACAGTAAAAGAAAAATATGGTTTTATTAAATTGTCTAATGACTTTGTGTCGAATTACATGATATTACTGTCTTTCCGCATTTCGGTTATTTAAATTTTTATGAAAATTAAATTAACAGTGTTTTAAAAAAAAATCAATAAAGCGATCTCTTAAATTATCATCTTAAAATTCTTCATGAAAAATATTTACTTTTCATATATTTATTATTTTATTTAAATCTATTTATTATTTTATTTATTTAAATGTAGGATTTAAAAATATATATTTAAATAATTTACAGGCAGGGCTTTAATATCTAATTGTCAAATAAAAAAATTCTAATAAATTGAAGAAAAATACATAATTTTGGATTGACTTACAAATTTTTCGCATCTACAGCAAGTATATATTACAGCAGCCATGTGTATAAAATGAAGAAAACTTTGTGATAAAGAATAAGCTAGAAAGAAAAAAGCTTTATCCTGTTTTTTTATCATCCATCCTGTAGCACTGATAGCAACAAACATATTGAACACCATCGTTAAAAATGAAATCGAGAAGATGAGGACCACCTTTAAAGAGTACATATCGTTTACTAAATTGGTGTAGTCACATAGTCTGTCGTATATTCTCCAATACAATGTCAACCTTCGGGAGAGAATCTCATTTCTCTGTGGTAATTCCAGTTGTTCCAACTTTGCCTTTAATCTTGACATTGCCCTATCTACATCCCAATACGGTCTCTTCGTACTATTCACAGATGGTAGTAGGTTTCCTCGAATCGATTCTAAATCAATGATCATCATATCAAAATGGATCGTAGCATGTCCGACAAGGGTGGTAAAGAGAGTAAGTAATACGGTGTAAATGTATCCCGGCACAAACATTGCGTAGATCATTTCAAACGTCACTTTACCTTTCCACGAGGACATCAACGATATGGTGAATACGATTTGGCTGATGTGTATTACATTCTGCGTGGCTAATAGCGACATGAAGAATATTTTCATCTTGCTATACGATCTTTTTAAGCCGAGGTGTAACCAGAGATTGTTTATTTCAATATGAACTTTCATTATTTTAGCATACCTCAAACTGTCTTTTAGTAATGTCGTGAAGTATATTAAACAAATTACAAATAAATCTCCGAATAATCTGAACCTATCTCCATATTTATACAGAGATGATCCAGCGATGATTTCTTCGGCCAAAGAGTTGAAATGAAACGCTTGATGCATACACCATATAAATGATGTTGCTCCTATCACATAGTAAATTATGTAAACCTTAGATATAGTGGTGTCATACCCGTCGCCTGTTTTATTTGCCACTGGGTAAGGTAGTCCCATAAAGCGAACAAAAACTTCTAATGGTCTCACAGCCTCTAACAAATTATCAGCTACGAACAGTCGGCTGACAAAATTAAACATTATGAGTAACGAGAAAATTCTACAATTTGATCTTGCTAACAAAAACCTTATATTATATTGAGTAAACTTTCTTCCAAACTACTTCCGTGTAAACGATTAATATTGGGTTAGGTGATTAATTAATACATATTTATTATTCAAGCCGTAAAAGCACTTCATTATTTATTATATAGTATAAAGTCAACTTGAGTACATTCGATATTATAGTCGCTCAAATTATTTAAACAGTAAACGACTTCTAACGATAATCATTTGTTTTTATTATGTTTAAGTGCTCTGGAATAACGAATTAATGTAATAAAAACATTATCGTTACAAAAAATATTAACCCTCGAGGAATAGCGAGGAATTTATTTGAATACCTACTTAAAAGTGCATTTGATCTTAGTATTAAAATTTATAATTCATTATCGGTTGTATATGGAAATAAATATGTTTGAAAGCAAATTTGTCATAATATAGGATAAAGAAGATCATGTTAAACCATTTTTGTGATATAAAATATTTTCAGACTAACCGTTTATAATATGGTAGAGTTCTGAAAAATATTTACATAATTGTCAAACAATCTTTTTAAACTAATAAAATGTTTGTTAAAAATCAAAACAAATGATGGGCAATATAGTTTAAACTGTTGAGTTAGATTAAAAATTCGATTTAAACATGACCAGTTTCGAGAATTGTGTACAGATGAAAATAAACGCAAGTTACATTTTTCACTTAAATATGTATTTATGCACAATTATCCAGGACTATCTCTTATATCTGATGAGCAGAACTGATCACCTTGGCTTAGTCTAATTCACGATCAAAAAAACACTGCGTCGGTACTATCCAGTGGCTTATACACCATTAAGAATGGATAAGGGTTAGGCGGAAAGGAATTCATATAGTGCTTTATAACAAAAAATTGTATCGCCAGTTGGAATTCAATTTTTAAAAATTTATTTATGTTTTACCTGCTAAATACCACTTTTTATGTATTTACCAAGTAAAACTTAAATGAGAAATGGAAATATAGATATAAGTACGTATTACTCTAAAGTGACTTCCGAATCACTGAATTAATTTTTTAAATAATGAATTAAAAATGTACGTAATGTCCAGTCCATTCGATGGAAAGAGTTCATTTGAAAAATCACATGAAAAAGAGCATGACAAATTTATTTTTGTAAAATGACATTTGATTCTTATTTGCACCCATTGGTGTAAAGGGCACCGCATTGGATCAAGATCGACGCTGATGTTCTCCGATAGCTTGGTGATAAGGTGATGGGCCCTACGCTCCAGAATATTGGATATAAAAGAATTTGATTTAATAATTAGGTTTAATTTAATTCTTAAATTAGAATTACAAAAGATTTAATGCAAACCGTACTTTTAAAAAATATCGCAGGACTGTTCCCTGAAAATAATTTTTCATTTATAGTCTTTAAAAAAATGCATTTTAACGTAATGTTTAAAATATCATGTTTTAACTTACGTGAGTCTGGCATCGTTGACAGATGGCTATGATTGCGACAAAATTCATAAAGGGTATGATGCTCTGAGTAATAGAATAACAAAACAAATAAAAAGCTTTATTATTGAGCTTTTCCTGAGACATCTTCCCCATGATGTTCAAGGCAAGAAATAGGTTCGATACCATCGATACAAAGGATACTGCAAATATAGGCACTATCGTCTTTAAAGAGGAGTTATTTGTAGAATCGATGTAATCGCACACCTTATCATATATTTTCCAATACAAAGTTAAATTTTTAAGGACTATCTCGTCCCTAGATTCTGACGAAAGTTCCGCTAAGAAAACTTTTTGCCTTCGAATCGTACTGTCAACCTCGAGTAAAATTCTCCCAGCTTGGTCTCTGCTCAAAACCTTTTTCATGAAAATCAGCTCTAGCTCCGAGTTGATGGATAGGAAATTTATTCTAGCTTGCCCGATAAATAAAACATAAATTGTTAGGCAAGTCGTGTAAAAATATCCAGGGGAAATCATAACCAAGAAAGCCGAAATCGATATAGTGCTGTCTTTCCAAAATGACACTAATTTAAAAATTATGAACGCTTGAGACCAATGAATACAATTTTGTAAGATCAAAGACCAAATTAATCGGATTTTAATTTTGGTGTAATCTTTCATAACTCCGAGGCTCCGCCAGATTTCCGTGATTTCCAAGAGATCATTCATTATCTGTGAGTACGTTCTGTAAGCTCGAAGAGAGATTGTGTGAGTATATAACATGACGAAGAAGTCGAGGTATAATTTGAATCGATCCCCGTATTTTAGAATTGCTGTTCCCTTTACGGTATCTACGAACATCTCGTCTGTAAACATTGTTAAGTAAAAGCTCCATAAGAAAGTAATTAATCCGAACAAAGAGTAGACTGCGTATATGAACACTGTTTTTGTCTCGTACCCTTTGCCATATTTTTTATTGACAATTACGAATGGCAGCCCATTTATAATTGTTATAATATTGATCGGTTTAACTGCTTCCAGCATGTTGGTAGCTTTGAAAAATCTTGACATTTTGCTCGGTCAATCACCGTTTTTTTTAATATCCCATATAATCAAATCGTGACCTTATCAAATCCTGACCTTATGTCTATGCAAGAAGACATTTTAAAACCAAGTGAATGAAATGATCATTAGATTTTATTTGATCCAAATGGCTAATTTAATTACAAAAAATAACAAAATGTACAGATAATAGTATATAATGAACTTCAATACTTGAGTAGTCATTATAAGATAAATGACTTTTTTTCTGATGGTTTTTGATTGATGTACTCAATTTAAAACGCAACACAAAAAACATATAATATAAACATACATTGTAACCGTTAAGAACGCTTCAAAATTGAATAATATCGGCCAAAATCAATAAATTGTTGAGGGCCCAATATACGTTAAATTGCAACTTAATTTTCTCTAAACTCAGGTAACATTAGACGCAATCGATTAATTTTCTTAAGACACTGTTTTTGTTTTGAAAGAAATTAATTTTTCTTGGAAATAAATATATAGTTTTGAAAAAAAGAGTTATCGAAAGGTAAGGAGTTAAAAACATATAAGAATATTTTCTCAATGTTTATATTTTCCAAAAAAAGGAGAGTTCCAATATATATTCCAAAAAGCAAAATTAAGCGTGAACACACGTCTAGCCCTTGTGATTTGAACGCGTGAGATCTAGGTCTTAACACTAACGATTAGTTTGAAACATAACAAAAAACATATTTTGTATTTCAAAAGCAGTGGTATGGTAATAAAACGCATTCCTTTTCATTCATCGTGCATATTGAGTAATACTACTCAAAAACTCTACTTCACTCGATGTTTATAATTGACCTGGCAAAGGAATGGTTGTTCTCAAATCGGTGGTCGTGAAGTAGAGTTTTTGAGTGGTATTACACAAATCGAACGATGAATGATAAGGAGAGTGTTATAACAGAAGACAGTTTAAGAAAACATTTTCTTGTTGTGTCACCTGCGTCGATCTGTCAATAGTGCCATCAATTTTTGTAATTTTGTTATGATGTATTTTTCATATTTACCTTCCCCATCCTTACTATCCTACCTGCAAACAAGCATCTAAAAAAGACGCTTTGCGGTTTATTCCTTTTAAAAAAACTATGGAATTATGGAAAAAATATTTTGAACCACTAAAACTGTACAAAAAAATATCAAAAGCTTGAAAAATATTATGAAAATGCAATAATATTTAAAAATGTGAACATTTCACAAAAATATAGATATTAGCTGCAAAGTCATGAATTTTGTAGCATGCAAAAATGTCCATTTGTAGATAATTAAAAATGTCCATATTAGACACATAAATAAAACTCAATTGTTTCTTTTATTTGAAAAATGAGAAAATGCACCATTATTTTGATGACTTTAGAAGATATTTTTTTCACTAAAAATTTAGATTTATTGAACAAAATCTATTTATTAAGCATTTCGATTTATTGAATTTAGTGATCGATGAATGATAAGGCTTCTCGGAAATAGAGTAATTCAACAGTTGGATCAATTCTGTTATCTGGGTAGCACGCTAACATATAACAATAAATGTACCCTAGACATAAAAAAGAGGATAACGCTAGCCAAGCAAACTTTTATGAAAAAGTACAGCCTCCTATCAAACAAACATTTAAAAATTGAAGTAAGAAAAGGATTCATAAAGGCTTTTGTTTGGAGTGTTTTGTTGTATGGGTGTGAAACCTGGACCATCCAAAAGTACGAAAAAGACCGGCTTGAAGCATTTGAGATGTGGGTTTGGAGGAAGATGACCAAGACATCATGGGTTGTAAGGAAGTCCAACGAAAAGGTGTTGCAGGACGTAAAAGAAAGAAGAGAGCTTTTAAATCATATTTTGAAGAGGAAGGCCAAGCTAATAGGGCACTCAATTAGAAATAGCACCTTTCTTAGCAACATCTTCGAAGGAAGAATCTTGGGAAAACGAACAAGAGGCCGCCCAAGAACTTCATACTTCCAGGATTTGAAGCGGCTCATGGACGTCTCCTCCTATTCGCAGCTC
Organism: Brachycentrus maculatus; assembly: GCF_059751285.1. NCBI lineage: Eukaryota > Metazoa > Arthropoda > Insecta > Trichoptera > Brachycentridae > Brachycentrus > Brachycentrus maculatus. The sequence continues at coordinate 33,306 of NW_028280951.1, forward strand.
AAGAGGATGGCGACTGACAGAGACAAGTGGCTGACACTACAAGGCGCTGCCTTTAGAAGATGATGATGATGAATGATAAGGAGTGTCATATTTTTTTTTAGTTATCATATTTATCAATTTAGTTGGAGAGTGTAATATTGATCATAATTATCAATTAAGTTAAGAGACGAGCCCTAAATTTGTGAACAAGGATTTGGACTGAATATTGAAAGCATTAACTTTGTGGATCATATTGATATATTATTTCGAGAAATAAAAATACTTTGTGTTCTAATCCACTCACATTTTTTTAACCAACTGGTTTCGGCAACAACCTGTTGCCCTCTTCAGGGTTGCATTTATTACTAAATAGTAATACATTTATTACTAAATAGTAATAAATGTAACCCTGAAGAGGGCAACAGGTTGTTGCCGAAACTAGTTGGTTAAAAAAATGTGAGTGGATCAGAACACAAAGTATTTTTATTTCTCGAAATAATAAATAAGGATTTGGACATTCAAAATATTGTGAGATAAAATATGTATTTAAAAAATGAAGCTTATTACTTACACGAGATTGGCATCGTTGGCAAATAACTGTTATTACGAAAATATTCGAGAAATGTAAAATACTTTGAATAATTGAATTACACATGAAGAAATACGCCTTGTCGTCAAGATTTCCTTGAAACGTTCTTCCAGTGACGCTCAAAGTCATGAAAAGGTTGAACACCATCGATACAAAAGACACAGCGAATATAGGAATCACCGTGTTGAAAAATGCTTGGTTCATAGAGGTGATATAATCGCAGGTTTTGTCATATATTTTCCAATACAAGGATATTTTCTTACAAACATTCTCGTCTCTTGATGACGAAGACAGTTCTTCTAAAAACACTTTTTGCCTTTGAATCGTACTTTCGGCCTCCAAAAATATACTCCCAGCTTGAGATCTACTCAAAATCTTTTTCAAAAGAATTAACTCTAGTTCCGAGTTAATGGAGAGAAAATTTATCCTCGCTTGTTCAACGAATATTGCGTAAATAGTAAGACAAACCGTATAAAAATATCCAGGAGTAATCATGACGATGATAGCAGAAAAAGAAATCGTGGTGTCTTTCCAAAATGACATCAATTTAAAAACGAAGAACGCTTGCGACCAATGGATGCAATTTTGTGAAAATATAGACCAGATTAATCGGGTTTTTATTTTAGTGTAATCTTTCGAAACGCTGATGCTCTGCCAGATTTCGGTAATTTCTAAGAGATCATTCATTACCTGGGAGTACCTTCTAGAGGCTTTCAGTGCATTTGCGTGTATGTAAAAAATGACGAAGAAATCCAGGTACGTTTTAAACCTCTCGCTGTATTTTAAAATCCCCGTTCCTTTTACAATATCAACGGAAGACTGATCGCTGGTAAAAGTTAGATAGAAACTCCACATAAAAACTGCGCACCCAATAAAAGAATATACTGCGTATATGAAAACAGTTCGTGTTTCGTATCCTTTCCCATTTTTCTTATTGACAATGATAAAAGGCAGACCGCTCAAAACTGTTATAATATTAATTGGTTTTACAGCTTCAAGCATGTTGTCGGCTCTTAATAAACTTTTAATTAGACTTGTCATTATTAGGAGAGATGCTAGAAACAATAGGAATAATTTGAACAAATGTCTAGTTTATATATGTAGTACAACGTATTCGGTAATTATTGTAAAATAATAAAAGTGAAACATAAAATAATTTTGTAACTAATGCTCTAATCACTTAGTTTACATACATGATAATCAACTTATGTAATTACCTTCGTAAATTAATGGGTCAAACAGCGGTTTTGCCTTTGTATTGTAAGTGGTCAATAATTGAGTGAAGAATATTTTATATATTTATATAAGGAAAGGGCTAGCAGCCCTAAACAAAACGAACAAAAATGTAAACCTTTATAGTTTATACCTACAAGTGGTCTACAAATTTATTAGCCAAAGAGCTTTGCACATTGCAACGATTAAAATTTTCCATGACTGCCAAATCTGTTGACAACTCTAATACTCCTTTTTTGTAATTTTACACTTCTATAACGTATAAGTTACGAAAACACTCAATAAAAATTGATTTCACACTCAAAAGAGATTTTATTGATTGAAAACAAAATGTTAAAAGTAAGGTAGGTAGGTTAACCTCGTTTTCATACACCGTAAAATATATCAAAACGGTTTTTGAAAATTATGCAAAATGCATTGATACACGTGTCACAATAGATTTTAAGAAATAGTGGTATTACCGAGTAAAACTTTTATTTTTAAATATTTATTTATTTATTTATAAATATTAGTCTAAAGTGTTTTAAAACTTACCTGTGCGTGACAAGTGCTGCAGAGGACAATGGAAAATATTGTCGCGTAAATATAACCAAAAGCCTGAATGAGGGATGACACAAGAAATGTGCTAACATCACCATCTAATTTCTCTTCTACCAACCAATCTACAGTTGCCAACGCAAGGAATAAGTTGAACACGGCTGATTTGAAATTCAGCAGAAGTATCATAGTCACTTTGGATGAAAAGGCGTCATTTATACTGTCAGCTAAATCGCAAACCTTGTCGTAAGCTTCCCAGAGAAGCTGGATTCTGTTTAAGACTACAAAATCTCTGCTGCATTGGTTTAGCTGCCTTAAGAAAACCTTTTGCCTTTGTTTAGTTTTTCTAGAATGCAAATCAATAAGTTCTAGTTCTTTCTTCGATGTTTGTTTTCCTGTGTACACGAAGCCGAGCTCAGCGTTGATAATGCTCAGATTTATTCTCGTTTGTTTGGTCAAGGTAGAAAAATGCATCAGTATCATCGAGGATACATACCCAGGAAAGTGAACTGCGTGCATTAATACTACAAAAACGCTGTGCGTCGAGGATGCAACGATTTTGAAAATGATAAAGCTTTGGGTAATGTACATCACGATGAGACCGATCGCCGCTAGGACAATTCGGTATTTCATTCTACTATAATTCTTGCGTATTCCTATTGCGTGAAATATGCGGTCTATCTCATTTACCAAATTGATATTTTCCGCTTGATAGTGGGTTTTGAAAAACAATGTTGCGTATAGGATCAGCAACCAAAACAACCCAGCAAAGAGTTTGAGACGGTCTCCATATTTTAACAGCAAAGAAGAACTGAAGGAATCGATCACAATGTCGTAGTTGAATATTGAAGCGTAAACGCTGTAGAAAAATGCCGATAATTGTATGATCGTAATAATCAGAAGCTTTTTGTTTAATTTGCTCTCAATCTTTCCGTTCACGCAAGCAAAACTCATTGGGAAACCGCAAAGATGACACATGGTAATGAATGGATTCATTGCTTCGAGAACACAATTTGCCTTGAATAAATTGATACATTTTCTCTTCAGTTTCATCTTAATGTTAGGTAAATGATTCATCGCGGAGTCGGTATTACTCTGATACTGGTCATGGACTAAGCAATCTATAAAACCTACTATGAAAAGGCTTTGTTGTTCATATCATTAAAGGTTTAATTCGCTTTTAATTCTAGATTTTTTCCCCATTTCTACAATACTAATTCCCTCTGATTTGTTAGAAAATTACATTTTTAATGTTTGTATCGACTTGTGCAAATTAGTTTTGCAATTAAATTTCAATTTGCTAGAAGAAAATAATATTTATTCAGAATGTTTGTTATAAAATTGCTGAACAGCTTAATGACAATAGTTTGTTTCTTACCTGTAGAAATCAATAATAAATAACATTTGATACAAATTAAATTACAATTTAACAGGCAGTTGGTTATACCGTCGACTGCGAAAGGGTTCGATTTCCACGACTTAATTAATTCAAAAAATGTTTATTTTCAATTGGACAGAGGATTTGTGAAATATTTGTCTTGTTTATACTCTCTTATTACTAATTAACATTAAAAAAAGCCTCTGAAAAGACATGCTTTGCGTGTACATGCCTATCCCTGAAGATGTCGAGGTTCTTGTCGAAACAGGTTGGAGGAATGTCAAAAAAATAAAAATGATTAAAAACAATTTTCATAAAGTATTTAATGTATTGGAAATTCACTGTAAAATTGGGTTGCAATTTTGTTTCATATTTTCAAGTGCATTTCGCTAAGCTTTTAAAAAAATATTTTGCAAGAAGGGTCCGTCAAGAAGCTTAAAGCTGTATCCGGAAATGCGTTTGGGAACTTTAATTGTTAAATCATTTTATTCAGAAATAAATGTATTTTCCACTTCTCAAAAATGGATCGAACTTATTCGTAAACCCAATAAAAATTCTCTCATCTCATCAGATCGAGTGGTGAGGATAGCAGCAGACGAATGCATAAGAGGTATCATACCCCCAGGAAGACCACCTAAACCAAGGGACGCCAACCCGAGGCCCGCGGGCCGCATGCGGCCCGCCAGGTGTCTACTTGCCGGTGTCGATTTGCCCGCCAGGTGTCTACTTGCAGGTGTCGATTTGCCCGCGGAGCAAATCACACATTTTTTCCTTTAGTGTACACAATACCACCAAAAGAACGTTCCGTAGTAGTTCATATCATATCCTATGTATGGGAGTATTGGAGTAACAGAAGAACTGAGAAGTTTTTAAGACAGATGGACTATAAACTATTTTTTCGTGGAATTTAAAACAAAGCCAACATGCCTGATATACAATGATTCTGTTTCTATCTTGAAAAAGTATAACATTAAACGGCATTACGAGGCTAAACATGCAAGTTTGAAAAGTACCCAATAAATATGTTTATATAATTTTTAATAATAATTTTGTTTTATCACCTCCCAAGAGCGGACTCCGAGAACAATTAGACATAGTCCTAGCTAAAGAAGAAGAAGTAGAAGATTAAAAATTCAAATTTTCGATCATAATATAATTTAATGTTCGAATATTCTAGAGAGATTTCAGGTGTTTGTCGTTATATTAAGAGCATCGTTTAAGAGGTCAGGATTCTCCCATAGAGCCACGGAGAATTGAACAAGAATTATGAGGTAGGTGGTGGTTGCTCCGATTATCTACAACAATAACAAATAAATTTGATAACACATACAAATAATAAAATTTTAAATATGAACCCTATACAATGCCTGCATTGCTTCTGTTCTCTTATACGGCTGTGAAACATGGCACCTTACAAAGGCCCAGAGCAGCCGCGTCCTAAGCTTTGAGAATAGGTGTTAGCGGAGAATTTTACGCGTGCGGTGGTTTGACTTTGTGAGAAATGAAGAGATAAGGCGTAGGACGCAGCAAATTTCGGTCACAACTGTCGTCAAGAAAAGGCGATTCAGTTGGCTCGGCCATGTACTCCGCATGCCTCCTGAGAGCCTTAATCAAGCTTGCCTCTTTTACAAGGCATCAGGTTCGCGCCGCCCAGGACGACCTCTGCTGACAATTCGTCGGCAGTTCTCGTCCGAACTTCGGGACTCTCGTCCGAAATCTGACTTGGGAGGATGCAAGGGAGCTGGCAGCAGACAGAAAAGCCTGGAGACAGTTTGTGGGAGCGGATATGGCTTAATTATTAATTATTATGTATGTAACTTTAATAAAATATTAATAAAATAAGATATTAATATAATATAACAACAGCTAGAGTGAGTCGTAATACGTTTTCTCCATATGAACGAATTTTTTTTTTCCAAAACATATTACATACATAAGTCATATATATAATATTCCCGAAGAGCAATTTCTATTTCTCATTTTCGAAATTATATTAACATATTATTTTGACATCTTAATATAGATGATGAAGAATGTGGAAATCTGAATATTTACAGGACCATGATTGACAATCACACTTCTCAATCTATTGTAGCTCTTGAATATATATATGTAATATATATGTATGATCAATCTCATGACACAGTACAAATGAGTTCACAACAGCCACTCTTCTACTTAACCTGCCTATGACAGATCATAAGCCCTGCAAATGCCCATATCTCTTTATATCTTCTTCATCTATGTTGAAATGTCAAAAAAATTCAAAAATATAACGTTTTGGTGTGGTTTGAGTCAAACACTAAATCTCTAAATCGCTTTTGTGGCTAGTCGCTGTACAGTTTCAATATCGAGTTATAATTTAATATTATACAGGGTGGCACAAAATTAATCACCCAATCGGAGATGTTATAATTTTTGCAAATGGCATCGCACGTCAATCATATTTGACATTTGTGAACTAGACAGCTGCAGTATACAAACATATTGATAAAACAGGCACAAATGTGTTTCAACACTGGCGGCAGTCACTTGACGGATATCATATTTTCTACCTAACAGAAAAAATTAAAGGTTTCCATCACTCAAAATCATTTTTATATTAACTAAAAAAGTAATTAAAAAACAAAATTAGACAATCAATTTTGCGCCACCTTTATTTTTTGTATACTGCAGCTATCTTGTTCACAAATCGCTTACTCCTTTCAAGAACGTCATAAATCAAAAAACTTAATTTTTCAGGAGAACGTTTTTAAAGTTTAAAAATATAAAACAATGTATTTAAAATAAATATGAAGCTTCTTTTTGAACTTTTTACTGTAGAACAGGTTTTTTTAAGGTAAAACCTGAAGGTTTTTTCTCCATTTGAAAAATATTTAGTATATTTAAAAAAAAAAAAAAAAACAATACCTTTTCTTCAATATACAAAAGCAACACTTTCTGCCCTGTAGCGGGTAAATATTAAGTAAAAAATATGCCTCTTTTGGTGGGATATAGTACATTTTCTGGGCATTCCGAAAACATGCACGACTGAAAATTGATGATTATTGATTTATGACGTTCTTGAAAGGAGTGAGCGAAATGTCAAATATGATTGACGTAAGACGCCATTTGCAAAAATTACAACAACTTTTGAATGAGTGATTAATTTTATGCCATCGTGTACAATCCACTCATAGCAGTAAAATGTAGGTTTAGATTTTATAAAATGAATTAGCGTGCTGAACACGGATTTGGTAATACGCTCTCGTATATATACCATGTTTAATATCACTCATTCAATGTGAATATTTTACAAAACCGTTTATGTAGTATTTTCACCTTTTGATGAGAACATCTGCAGTTCTCGAAACAAGTCGTGTTTACATTAACCTTCCCGTCCCGGTGATATGTATTTACTAAAACTCGACTTTAAAAATGAGAATGTCAAAATAAAATAAAATAGATTCGGGCTAAGAAATTAAGTATTCATTCCTCCGTAATACTATTACGTGTTACATAAAAGTATTATTATATAAAGCTATTCATTTACGACAACGACGGAAATAAATTATTTTACAATTATAAATAAAGGAATCAGTTATGAATGTCCGTATTTTTCCGATTTATAATCGCTACTTGAATGCTGGGAACAAAGTAATGGTGCACTGAAATCAGTTATAGCAAATAAAACCCTATCAGCGGAAGCTAAACTGGCAGTGCACAACGGAGTCCTGGTTCCAACTCTAATGTATGGAAGTGAAACATGGAGTTGGCAAAAGAAGGATGAAAGTAGACTGAATTCAGTCGAAATGCGATCTCTCAGAAGAATGTGCGACCAAACCATGTATGATATTCGAATAGTGAAATAAGGAAGGAATGCAAAGCTGAGATAAGCATTATCGATAAAATTAAGAAAGGTGTGTTGAGATGGTTTGAACATGTAGAACGAATGAGTGAGGAAATAACGGTAAAAAAATTATGAGGCGAATGTAACTGGGAAAAGAAGCAGAGGAAGACTGAGAAAAACATGGCATGATCGGGTATGCCAAAAACTCGTAAGTGGTCAAGTTAGGAGTCGTAACAATCGGCGGGTATGTATGAGGAGATGAATGAACGTGGAAGAGGCGAAGAATGTTTGCAAGGACAGAGTGGTGTGGCGCTCTATTCTCTCTGCCTACCCCTGCGGGGAAGCGGCGTGATGGTTAGTTAGTTAGTTAGTTATTATATATAATAAACATTGCTCATGGTGGACAGCGTACTTCTTGATTGCTTCTAAAATATTGTTTACCCGGGAGTTTTATGAAATAATATTAAAAATGTGGACTTACTCTTTTCTTTTATAACAATTAACTAGACTGGGCCACAGTAACGCATGAATCAAGATATAATATAAATGCCATATTTTTCTTCATCCAAGTAGAAATATCAAAAAAATAATTTAAAAAAATAACTCCTAATTGCTGATAAACCTGATTTTTGAACAAGTATTTAGACACACTCAAAATGTTGTATTTATTATTATATGAAGCAGAATTGTCCATATGGATAATTATTTAAATGAAATGTCTCTTAAATTTTCTATTGCCTAGGCACAATTTAAACATATTTAATGTTACCGCAAAGAAGAACCCGATTAAATAAATTGATTTGATTAAATAAAAGACAGAGTGGTGTGGCGTTCTATGAACAAGAATTTGGACACACTCAAAATGTTGAGACACCTATATTTATTATTTACATAACTTCCGTATAATGGAAAATTCAGTGTCTGATATAGTAAATAATAATGATATTTACAACATTTTGAGTGTGTCCAAATACTTGTTCACAAAATCTGGATTATCTCCAATTAAAAAAAAATAAAATAAAATAAAAAAAATAATATGGAAATAATGATATTTTTAAGATTGACATAAATTGAAGAAAAAAAAATATTTACCGTAAACAGAACAGTGTTATCTATAACAAACAATCCCATAACAGAGAAAGTAGGTCGTCGATGTAGAATGTATGTTGAAAATCGATGAAACTGAAAAAATAATCATTTGGAAAGGTTTTAAACAAATAAACTCATAAAAATATGTAATTAATTATATGGCATTTACTTCGTGTTCAGTCATTTTTATAAAATATTAGTAATGTTAGGTTTTAATCACTCAACTATATAACTTCAAATGAGCTCTACGTGTAAGATATTATTCATTTTAGTTATTATAACAGAACTAAAAATATTAATAATTAATATAGAAAACATAACTACTGTGATAGTTGAATGTTTAAAACATATGCTCACAGTTTTATAACACTGAATTTAATATATTTGAGTTACGTTAAATCCTGTCAATAAATTTGTAAATACATGTACATATGTATATTATTACCTCATCTCCCATATCCTCATTATCTTCTTGAATTATCAATTTATTTACCAATGTTCCAGTGTCACGTGACTGAAAATATAATTAAAATTAATTACAATGATCTTGTAAAATAGTAATACTGTGCAAAATTTATGATAAGAGGGCAGATAGTGCTTGTTCAAAAATATCAAAGAAAAGAAATACATCAATTATAATTCATTGGAAGACGAATGAACAAATATTTACAATATTAAATAATAAAAAGAATTGTAAATTAAATTGATGAAAAAAGGAAGACCAAAGAAGTAGGATTAGGTAAAGAGTTGAAATGGGATAGTTAAAGAAAATCAATATATTTAAACATGTTTATAAATGATGGATCAATCGACTTACCTTACACACACACTGTTCACAAGTGTAAGCAATCAAACAAAACCAAAATGCATTGATGATACTCTGGTGCAAAGCTAGGTAGAAAAACGACAGATTGATGCTTGCTCTTCCTAAAAAAGCTGACGTACCTACAGCTAGAACGTAGTACGAATTGAGAACGAGAGAAATAAACCCCATCACGATTATAAGTAATACTTTGAAAGAAAACGTGTTATATATTGTATCGGACGAATCACAGATCTTGTCGTAAATTTTCCAGATGGAATTAATCTTCTTGGATATTTCTCTGTTATTCAAAATGTTGTTAGGATCTCTGGATAGAAAATCTGATTTCGATTTTCCAACCAACTCACTTTGCCCCATGCCCCGAATCAATTTTTCATCGCAAAGTTTCGCTAACTGAATATTTATTTGAACAAGATTATTTTTAATTAAAATAACGCTTAAACCAAAAATCAATAGACACATCTCCATAAAATAAACCGGGCCGTACAGTGCCACCATTAACTGCCACGAAAAAATGTTATCCATATTCGAAACAACGTAACAAACGATAATTTCAAATACAACGTTTGTTAATTCCAATACGAAAACCAGAGAAAACGATTGTTTGAACATTCTGTTGTAATCTGTACCAATTCCTAATTTTGTCATCATTTCATCGACTTGTATGAAATTATTCAAGTTTTCTGCATATCTGTTGATAAAGAAGTACCCCTCGAAGAATAGTAAAATAAGGCAAATGAATCCGAGATGAACTCGGATCTTGATTGAATATTTTATGAGCTCCGAAGTTTTTCCAAAGTCTGGACCGTCGTTTTCACCGGATATTGAAATGATTGCGCAATACCCATACGTGGCATATAGGACTAATGTGTAGACAAGTAGAGGAATTGATATGAACACTTTTTGTTTAGCTTTTAGATCAAACCTAAAGGGCGATATTCCTGAAACTTCTGCAGCAAACAAAACTGGCCCTAAAGCATCGCGGAAATTCTTAGGACGGAGAAATCTGAACATTTTATATTTGTATTATAAGACAAAAACACTTATCCTTTTGAACAACTAGTTGTGACTGACAAAACAGTACGTTTTCGTATTACAATTGTAGATATAGTAATTTGATCGGCATTATAGACGCATTTTATATTAATCGCTAATCACTTAAATTTGAAATAAAAACAAAATTGTTTTATTTTTCACTTAACGTAATTGTTTTGGCAGTCTAACATTCTGACAAATTTTAAGGCGAGCCTTGTTTTATTTTTAAATATTGATTTTAGCACACATTATTAATATTTTCTTATCACAACTCTTAATTCTTTTTCAAACCCTCATCCGTACCCGTTGGCACATAGAACACTGCATCATATAAACGCAGTGTTATCTTGATCATTAACACATGAAGGAAAGGTGATTAGTCTTCCGCTTCAGGTAGCAGCCAAGGGTAGTATTGAATAAATTTTTGAGTGAAAAAAACTCTTACATTTATGTGACCCCTCCTGGGAATCGAACTCAGGACTTCCAGTACGGTAGCTGAGAATGCTGACCATTAAACTACGGAGGCGGACACTTAACTACCTCCAAGTTAATGCTGTATGCCTCCATGGTATAATGGTTAGCATATTTAGCTACTGTGCTGGAGGTCCCGGGTTCGATTCTCAGGGGATTTAAAATAAATATGTACTAGTGTAAAGAGATCACACTTTGTAAAGAGATTAATTAACCAGCCTATGAAGCCCTGTAAATACATAGACCTCAATATTCTTCTTCATCTATGTTGAGATATCAACAAATGATTTATTTGAGGTTGAAAGTCAACATTGCGAAAAATAATTTTTCAGTGTGTGAGAAGTGGCTGTTTTCATAAACTTATAATAACTTAATAAAAAAAGCTAATTCTCAATATCATTAATATTTAAAGCATTTACTATGTGGTTAGTCATTTTTACTTATTAATTTTTTTGCAAAAATGTTTATAATATTAGTATATAACCACTCACCGAGATTTTTATGTCTACCCGTCTAGACGTTCAAACATTCAAAACCCCTATCCGCACCCCGATGGTGCAAAAGGCACTGCATTATATAAACGCAGTGTTATCTTGATCGTTAACACACGAAGGAAAGGTGATCAGCCCTCCGCTTCAAGTACCAGTCAAGGGTGATATTGAATAAATATTACAGTGAAAAACTCACTTATATTTATTTGACCCCCCCTGGGAATCAAACCCGGGACCTCCAGAACGGTAGCCGAGCGTGCTGACCATTACACTACGTCTAGACGTACCTGTCTCGAAACCGGTAGACATAAAAATCTCGGTGAGTGGCCATATACTAATATAATTAACATTTTTGTAAAAAAAAGTAATAAAAGCTTAGTCCTTCTCACACCACAATGTATGTAAAGAGTAATGTCTCCTTGGCTATACCCACATTTGTAGAAATGGTGCACGTTAACAAACGAATACTTAGTAGCTTTCTATTATTTGGCTTAGTATCCACGTGGTGAAAGAAAGCAAGGATTCAATTGAATTGAATTGAATTGGTTGCACAAAAACAATTCGCCATATTGGTGCCACAGCTTTCCAGTCTTTTCGGAATGGAAACTGTACCATGCTCACCATGTTTTTCAAAGTTTTTCGTGAATTATGGTGTGTTATATCATTACTATAAATTATCATTAACCATTTTGACAAAGAAATTCATAATCTACAAAATACACATGGAGCCGATAAAAACTACTAAATTTGGAGTGAGGTCCTTAAAATATATTGCCTATACCCAAATTAACCAGCTGCCTGAAATATATAAAATAGAACCCATTCGGGAATCCAAAATAAATGATCTGAAAAAATACTTTATGAATAAGATATACTTATATGTGTATATACTTATATATACTTGTATGTGTATATGTGTAAGATATACTTATATATGTAGTGTTAAGTCATATTTTCTTATTTTGTTTTTACCTAATGTTTTTGATATTTTCTCATTTGTTATATTTTCTCCTTTTTTATATTTTCTCATTTGTTTATTTTAAATATGCTTTTCACCTTGTGTTTTTTCTCATTTATTTCTTTTAAATATGCTTCTTATGCATATTAATTATACCTGTTTATTGTTTTTATATTTTTCCATATATTAGTTTTGGTTATTTAAAAAAAATCTTTTTGTAACTTTATTATTTGTGTTCCAGTCTCGTTAATCTTTATCCCATGTCCCAAAATGAGAAATAGAAATTACTTATCGAGAATATTATGTATATGATTTATGTACGTAATATGTTTTGAAAAATAAATAAATAAATAAGTAACTAAATAAGGTATTGAGTTTTTTTTTAATTAAAAAAGAGTAATTTTTGTGTTTTTATTATTTACAAAAATATTTCAATTTTAAAGTATTTCTTTGAGCCTAAGCGGCTCATTATAAGAAATAGGTAAAAAATTGTGGTTAAGTTGATTCGAACCGAGAATCTCTGACTTAAGCGTCCGCGACACTCACCACGGGATCACAACCCGACTCCCTAGTTCTTGTTTCGTTTAGCGTCACCGACTCTGAATCAGAGTTCCTGGGTTCGAATCCTCTGTATCACATTTTGACTATTGGATAACTATTTTAATGTTGAGGTTTATATGTATATGTATACACACACACACACACACACACAAGTATTAATGAATCTTTAATTTCACTTTACGTTATTTTTAGTATGTATAGTATTTTATTTTTATTTTTAAGTTATGTTGTTATTTTTATGTATCCATTTTAAGTTATTTAATGTAAATGCGAATGAACCTTAGAGGCTTGCACACTTGACCTCAAGGCTTATTATAAAGATATTAAAAATTCCAAATAAATTGATTCCCTTATCAACTACTTTGTTTTAATCAACCTCAACGACAAAATTCTTTTTTTTTCTTCAGAAATTGCTAAAATCGTATATTTATTATTAAATTTACCCGAAATTTAATCAGAATGAAAATACCACATCGATATTTCACCCCCAAATTATCAACTAAAAAACCGTTGAATTAAGTTTACAAGACGAAAAAAAACATCATCATTTTGAACCATTTTCATCAATTTGTAATTATATACCACTTTTTTTGAAAAACCTAACGTCTTGGTGACTCTCAAATCTAGCTACGTCTTATGCAACACCGCTTATCATGGACCTTCTAGGCTTCAACTTTACAAGTTTTATAGCCAATACCTTCTCGTCTATGGATTTACTTATTATGTTTAAAGTTACTCTAATCCATAAGTTTAAATTCTAGGCAATTCACTCGCAAGGTCACCAAATAAACATTCTTTTCATATATGTTTTTTTTAATTACCAACTTTTTTAACGTGTCATAAAAATTCCTTAAAATGCTCAATAGTTACATACTTTGGCATGCGATTTTCATTATATCGAGGGTTTCAACATATTGTTGCAACGTTTATAAACTCTTTAATGCATTTTTTATAAATGTAAATAATAAAATTCATTTTTCACTTAAATGGAGATGAAAACATATTTGTAAGCTACCAAAATGCTATAAAATTATTGGTTTGTTTGCGCACAAGTTTTTACAAAATTTATGTGTTTGCTTAATAAATATTTATGTGATTTTAAATTCCCTTGTCATTATTTATTTCATACGAGACCGCCTATTTTATTGGTTCGGTTTATACTTAAGCGGCTTAAAAATATAATATATTGATGACACTGATATTTTCCAAAAATAAAGGGATTATTTCATACATTCGTATATAGGACATTAATTTTAAAATATTGACAACTTATATGTATGTACCGGGTCCAAAAATATACTAATAAAGACACCAGAAAATTTTTGTTTGCCTCCGTAGTGTAATATTCAGCACGCTCGGCTACCGTTCTCGAGGTCCCGGGTTTGATTCCCAGGGAGGGGGTCAAATAAATGTAAGTGATTTTTCCACTCTAATATTAATCCAATATTACCCTGGACTGGTACCTGAAGCGGAGGGCTGATCACCTTTCCTTCATGTGTTAACGATCAAGATAACACTGTGTTCATATAATGCAGTGCGCTATGCGCCATTGGGGTGCCGATAAGGGTTTGAATTGAATTGAATATCTGTTATAAATAGGGTATTTCACATTTTCTGTTATATCAACATAGATAAAGAAGAAGATTGAAATCTGAGTATTTACATAGTTTAAGATCTGTTATAGGCTGGTTTCAGTGACCGCTTTATTCAACAATCAACATTCTACATTTTTTTTAAACTCGTTCATATAATTCTCATGTTAATTCATTTGCGAGTTCGCGGTTGTACCTATGGTTGATTTGTGTAACTTTAAAAAAATTGTAGTAGACTTTTTTTTATTTGTTTGACTTGTAAACATACATAATGTAAGAAGAATATGGATGCTGGGTATTGACAGGGCTTATGCCTTATCAAAGGCTAGTTAAATGATTACTTACATACCACTCACTCCTTTCAACAACGTCATATATTAAAAATCGTAAATTTTCAGTTGTGCATGTTTTCGGAATGCCTAGGAAATGTACTATATCCCAGCAAAAGCGGCATATTTTCAACTTAATATTTACCCGCTACAGGGCAGAAAGTGTTGTTTTTGCATTTTGAAGAAAAGGTATTGTTAAAATATTTTTTTAAATATATTAAATATTTTTCAAATGGAGAAGAAACCTTCAGGTTTTACCTAAAAACATCTGTTGCACAGTGAAAAGTTCAATAAGTGGCTTGATATTTATTTTTAATACATTTCATTATATTCTTAAACTTTAAAAACGATCTCCTGAAAATCTCCTGTTTTTTGATATATGACGTTGTTGAAAGGAGTGAGAGATATGTGCAGCATTCATCATTATACCCATGATTGACAATCACACTACTCAAATTTTTAAAATGTATCTAAAATCTTACCGGTATTCGAAAGCATCTGAAACCATTACATATTTACGTGTTTCAAGAATTAATGCAATATGGATGTTCAATAGTTGGCAAAATAGTAAACGTTACACAAGTGTATAAATAAAATTACTTATGCCAGCCAAATGCACGATCGTAAGCCTACGGATGCTAAGACTTCCATCTTCTTTATAAAAAAAGGAAGAATGATAATGTTTCATATCAAATTGAGACACTTTTATAAAATACATTAAAACAATGAATGATACGGTTCATTTTCAAAGCATATAACCATTTTTATCATTAAAATTACCATCAGCATTACCAGGGTCGCATTACTAACATCGTCAAAACAATTTCGTAATAACGAACCTCGTTTTTCGCACCCTATTTTCAAAACCTTTCATAATAATAATATAATGGCCTGTTTTAACAACCCAATCACACCCTTTTCAATGAAAAGCGCATTGTTTCCCAAATAGGATTTACTCCGTGAAAGCCTTCGGACAAATTGCCTTTTAAAAAGTGGTCGCCACTCAATTTCAGGGGCGGCGCTTCATTATAAAGGCTTCGATGCTGAAGCTTTGTGAAAATAGGGGCGTTTTTCAAATTCATATCTTAATTAAAAGTCACGCAAGGAGAGAAAATCGGCTATTCAAAAATCTGTCGGATCAGCGTTTATATACTCGTAGTAATAACCTCTCGTTAACTATTTCCATTTCCGAAATTGTCCTTCCATTATCTACGCTGTTATAATTAGATTGTCAAATATATTTTACTGAATTTATTATTTTTCTCTACCGTTACCACTTATCTTCTTCGTGTGGTACAATTAGTTGGCTTATTTCATAGTCAGTCTTCATCTGGCTCTATCCTCCGCTTGTCTTTTCAACTCGCCTTACACGCTACAGTGTAATAGGTCATATGTAACGTCTCTGCGTTTTTTTGACACTAGATGTTGTTGATGCCTATACATATCGGGCAACACTCACCTGATTGTCTCAAACGAATATGTTATAAAAAGGTGATAATTTAGACTACATTTTTATTATTTATTTTTTCTAATTCATTGTTTATATAAAAAGTTATATTGATTTAAAAATGGGTGAAATATCTGAAAAAATTCGCTATGTGATGCTTTTTTACTATTAAAGAAGTAAAAACGCTGCGAATCATGCCGAAATAATTTTGAAGTGTACGGTGAGAATGCTATAAGTGAATAAAGGACCCACGAGTTGTTTCCTAGATTTCGTTCCGGAAATTTCGATGTCAAAGATGCACCTCGTCTGGTCAGGCAGTCACTGAAAAAATCTATGAGATTCTGCAACTAGTGGAGAAAGACCGACACGCAAACTTTCAGGAAATAGAGGAAGCACTGAACATCAACTACGTGATAGTTTGCAATCATTTGAAAAAAGCAGGCTACGAAAAAAAGCTCAATGTGTCACATTAATAACGAAAATAAATTTGATTGGTCGAATTACCATCAATGAAATTCTGCTGAAATGCAACAAAATCGAACCAGCATTTAGTGTTCCAATGTTTGTGTTGATCATATAATTCAGGGATACTTTTCTAGATTATGAAAATCAGCATATTTTCCTTCTCTAGATATTTTAAAATAAACTGCTTGTTTTATATTGTATCCAAAGTTCACAATTTTTTTTCATTAATATTTCCATAGGGGCCAAAGAGCTGCATGCAGCTCGCGAGCCGCCGTTTTCCGATCACTGGTATTAGCAATCGGTACAGATTTTCTGTATTGAAAAGTAACAGCACAATGCTATCAAATACGTTGTATTGTACACTCACAAATACCTTTATACAAAGTATATAGATGGCCCTTAAAGTACACATAAAATGCGACCGGTGCAAAGGGACTACATATTATATGTGTAAATATATACTATATGTGTAAATCCAAACAATTGAACACACCTCTTTGTCAGAATTACGGCGGGTACTTTATTTATTTATTTAAACTTCATGTACAAAAAATGAAGAAGTACAATGGCGGGCTTATTGCTAAAAAGCAATATCTTCCAACCAACTACACTGAATTTTATTAGAACATTTTGTATGGTTATTCGTTTCCCGGACTGTTGGACAGACTATTGGCCAGAGAGATAATTGGCCGACAGACTATTGGCCAACGGACATTTGACCGAATGGAATTCTTTTTTTTTATTTACAACATAAAAAAAACATCCTTAATTCCAATAAGAAAAAAATATTTGATTATTGTTTTTCTTCTGGATTATAATCACACACATGAGAAACACCAGAAAATATCATTCAGAAAATATATCCTGTAATTGGAGATAATCCAGATTTTGTGAACAAGTATTTGGACACACTCAAAATGTTATAAATTTTAGTTTAATTTAAATAACTTTAAATTTTTTATTTATATATATATTCTTTGAAATTACCATCTTGCAATCATTGTTTATAAGTAGGTACTTATTTTAAGTATAATTTCTACACTAATAACCCTCAAGTGTGTATGTATTATCTCTGCCTATCCCTGTGGGAAGGAATGTGTTGTTTAGTTAGTTATAAATTATGTTTCACTTATATGAGCACAAACATACATTCATACACCCATATGTTAATTTGAAATATTTTTTAATTAATTTTTTGGTAGTCACATTGTGGCAATATCTATATTTTTTTATTTATTTAAGTTTTACTTGATAAAAACCATTATTTCTTAAAATCTATTGCAAAACGTATTTTATCACTTTGAAACACAGCATAAAAGGTTATTGTCTATGTTCTCACTGGTAAAAAAAAAGAAACAGCTGAAAAATAGCAAAAAAAGCGGAATGCATCCAAACACGCGTCACAATAGATTTTAAGAAATACTGGTAAAAACAAAGTAAAACTAAAATTAAAAATGAAGTATCTTTGTTTATCTCTTTATTTTATCCATCAACAAGCAATTTCGTACACCCACACAGTCATTCTTTTCTATAAATAATTAAAAACGATAAATTATATGTGTTTTCATTCTTTAAACTGCCCTTAAAATTTTTAATCTAATCGCTAGAACCAAATGCGAAGATATTCCAATAAAAAAATCTGTTCCTTTGAATGAACGATTTTCGTTTTTCAAAAAACATAGTAAATGAAAGAATGCCAGCATCAATGAAAATTAGATTCTTTCATAGAGTACCAATATGTTTTAATCGTATTATTTAAGTAGGTGGTACTTAAGTATCAAAATATGTCAATCTGATTATTTTAAAATTTTATAGAAAAAAAAGCTTTCTTAAATGCTTGGATCAGGAGACAATGATTTTGAAAATCAGATTCAAAACGTTCTTATATCGCTCTATATCAAAAAGTGCTTAAATTCTTCTAACCAATGAGAGCCGTAAAAAAAGCAGCCATGTTGCTTTTGTCACCCAATCAATAACTATTTGTCATTTTACGTGTACACGCCTGAGAACGAAAAAAATATGTCTCATTGATATTATAGAGTTAACGAACTTACTTTAATGTAAACTTTTCAGTTTCAAATTCGACTTGGATTCTTTATTGGTATCAAAATGTACTAATCTCAATTTTATGATATAATAATTGATTAGGTACTTATTAAATATAGTTATATTTATTGCTGTAAGCAAAATAAAAACATGTATAAAAATGAAAGTAATGTAGGTAACTAGTATTTGATATTGCATAGAAATTCATTTGGCCTGGGTACACATGTTAATGCAGTTTTACTTCCACTCAAGGTGTATGGCAAAAATGGGTAGGGATATATTAAAATATTAATAAAATATTAAACATGGAATTTTGAGAGAAGCGTTAATTTGTGTATTTTGTTTTTACATACGAGTATTTTTTCTTTTGAAGAATAGTTCGTTTATTACTAAAAATGCTTGTTACATACTTGATAATCCGCACAAATGCTTTGAAAAGATCTTTTAAAGAAATAATAAATAAGCTTTATATAAACTAGGATTTCTTTTTTTCATCCTTGGGTATTTTCTATAAGTACGATTTTATCTTGTTCATAAAACCATTTTTATCGAAAATTTAGAAACGTTTTGATATTCAACTACTCATGTTAGCAAAGCTTGGAATTCAATTGAAAATATTTAATCATGAAAACTTGCATTCTTTAAATTGTTTGATTTTTATTACTGTCCAACATCTCTCTTTTATGTCGTTTTTATTGTTTTAAATTACAAGAACCTAAAAATATATTTTTAGGAGAATTTGTCTATGAATCTTACTCATTTATTTATATAAATATATATATATATATATATATATATATATATATATATATATATATATATATATATATATATATATATATATATATATATATATATATATATATATATATATATATATATATATATATATATATATATATATATAAATAATTTTATATACATTTATATATATTTAAAGTTATAATATAAACGGTGAAATAAGTTGAGCATATTTTTAAACTGTTAAATTACAGAAAAATCCAAATTACGGGAAACGCAAAAAAAAAACATTTTAACGTAAATAAAATTATGAAATCAGAAATACTTTTTTTTTTCAGATTAAAAAAAGTAAAAATCGTATTTCTGGCATATTTGAGAGTTTTTTTCCACCCTTAAATGTAGATTTGTTTGGACATACTTCGATGTAAATTACAACAACGAGTTCGTTATTAAATTTTTTGTTTGTTGTAGAAAAATTAATCTTTTTTAATACGCTTAGCAACACGAATTCTCTAATCCGCAAATTAAAAATATACACCGCCTTCAATTTCCAGTTGTGGTATTTTAATTTAATATTTTGATTAATAAATCCCTCGCGAAGGGATGTGATTTTTTCTATTCAGATGATTAATAATAAACTCAATATTAATTTCAATTACTGACGAATAAACGCATATCATTTTATTATTACACTTTTTTTGTACTGGGTATACTTCTGATTGTTTGTTTTTTTTTACATATTTTTTTAATGGCATAGCCTAATTGGCTAGGATAATTATCCTTCTCATCAATTATTTATTTCAAAATTAAATAAACATTTAATTATTTACAACAGTAAATAATCACATGTCAATAATAAATACTGTGAAATAAATACTAAAGCATAGATTATAGGTTTGTTTCCAGTTCATAAAACAGGATTTTTTTATAACACGTTAGCATTTAAAAACTCTATACATAACGTGTAAAGAGTTATAAAATGAACGAAATTCTTCTATACCTCTCAACACCTCTAGTATAAATATCGGCGGTTCGGTGTTGAAAGGTGTAAAAGAATTTCGATCCTGCGTTATTATAACTATTTTCATAAAAAAATTATTTTGAAGAATTCTATAAATTCTCCGTAAAACAAAAAATATAATTCTATTTAGGAGATATCGCTCACTCCTTTCGAGAACGTCATAAATAAAAAAACTTGATTTTTCAGGAGAACATTTTTAAAGTTTAAAAATATAATACGATGTATTAAAAATAAATATCAAGCCATATACTGAAATTTTTACTGTGCAACAAATATTTTTAGGTAATACCTGAAGGTTTTTTCTCCATTTGAAAAATATTTAGTATATTTAAAAAGATAATTAAACAATACATTTTCTTCAAAATGCAAACACAACACTTTCTGCCCTGTAGCGGGTAAATATTAAGTTAAAAATATGCCTCTTTTACTGGGATATAGTACATTTTCTGGGCATTCCGAAAACATGCACGACTGAAAATTGACGATTTTTTATTTATGATGTTCTTGAAAGGAGTGAGCGATATATAGAAAATAGCCAAATGTCCTTTATCTTGATCATTTTATATCATATAAAAATTAGAGTAAAAGTTGTTTCGTAAAAATTAAACAATATTAAATTAAATTTAATGAGAAATATAATTTAATCATATTCTTTTTTGACTTCTCATAAATGAAGAAGAATATGGTTAAAAATAGCATGAAAAATAACTCCTATGATTGGAGATAATCTAGATTTGTGAACAAGTATTTGAACACACTCAAAATGTTGTAAATAAATTAACTGGTTAAATTGTAAGCCAAAATAATAAAAATTAAGATATTTTCTGGCGTTTCTCATGTATGTGATTATAATCCAGGATTCGGACCTCACATACTAATATAAGAGTTTCTGCTCAATAAAAAAAGCTTCTTTTTATCTCACCAATAGATGTCTGTAGTGAAGTTCTAGTGATTCAAGAACAATGTTTCGAAATTGGTTCATTTATATAGAATATTCAAGAATTTGAGTATTGTGGTTGTCAATAATGGGTAGAGTTGGTGAATGTTACACATGTGTAAAGTGATCACTTAAACCAGCCTAAAACGGTCGTCAGCCCCGTAAATGCCCAGACCTCTATATTTTTCTTCATCTTTGATGAGATGTCAAAAAAAAATCATAATAAATAAAATTTAATGAAAAATATATGATCGATAATTATATAATAAAATACTCTACGCTTATGTACTCCCCATGTTTATGTACATTTTCTAACAGGTAATATAGAAGTGCAGACAGAGTACTGACCATAACTTAGATATATGATAAAGAGATCACTTTATCCAGACAATGACGGATCGTACACCTTGCAAATTCAAAGATTTCCTAATTTTTGCGTAGAAAAACTTTCTTTTAAGACATTTATTATACTCGTATATATAAAATTATAATTAGTTTGAGAAATCCTATCATTCGAATTTAAAAATTCAACCCTCGAAGTATATACAACGGAATATAACACTCTCTACTAAGTTTTTTTTTTATTATTCACCCAATAAAAGTGCAGGTCCCACCGCTATCGTAATTTCCCGAGCTTTTCCGGAAACACCCGATGAATTTCCCACACCGTTATTTTATGTTTTTATCAATTTAGTACCGTATTGTCCGTCGTGCCGTCGGTACGCATGTTCACGATAAAACTCCTTTGATAATCCTTGTATTATACAACGCGTGGTTTCTGAGCATTTAATTGCGAAAGTTCTGTTGACATTTCACTGTTGGAAACGGGATATAGTTATTAATTAATAATAAATTTTATCTTGTATAAAATAATAATTTTATACTGTACTCTAAAAGTTTATTTATGTATTATATTTAAAGTTTACATAAAAGTTTTATGCTAATATGTACAAAGTTTGAGCATAAAGAAATTGATTGGTATGTATGTTTTTTAGAATGTTTATTTTATGTTTTATTAGGGATTTCGTTTGAAGCAAACTTTCGGTACTGTGTTGAATTTTTTAATCCCTTTTTTTGACACAATTTTTTTTGGGATAGCGAGTGTAGCATCACACATCTGGCTTCCTTTCCTTACTTGTAAATCAAGGGCAGTATTATTGAATCTTTTTAAATATGAAATAAATCAAGCAGCTTAAAATAATTAATTAATCTCTCATTAAAAATTACATAAGAGTTGTTTTAAAAATATTTTCACTAATATATTCTCTCTAATTCATTCATTTGTACATTTTTTAAACCTCAACAAAGATGAAGCATAATATGGATGTCTGGGTATTTACGGGACTTGTCATAGGCCGGTTAAGTGATCACTTTACGCACGTGTGACATTCACCATTCTACCCACCATTGGCACCCTACTCTTTTTTTTGGTTTCTCAGTATGAAAAACTAATACGAGGCTCGGATCTTTTTTTGTGAGTTCAAGAAATCTAGCATCCCATATCGCTCACTCCTTTCAACAACGTTGTATATAAAAAAAAACTTGATTTATCAGGAAATCTTTTTTTAAGTTTAAAAATATAATAAAATATATTAAAAATATATATATCAAGACATTTATTAAACTTTTTACTGTGCAACAGATATTTTTAGGTAAAACCTGAATGTTTTTTCTCCATTTGAAAAATATTTTGTTTATTTAAACAAACAATTAAACAATACCTTTTCTTCAAAATGCAAAAACAACACTTTCTGCCCTGTAGCGGGTAAATATTAAGTGAAAAATATTCCGCTTTTGCTGGGATATAGTACATTTTCTGGGCATTCCGAAAACATGCACAACTGAAAATTGATGATTTTTGATATATGACGTTGTTAAATGGAGTGACATGTCACTGCGGCCATATTAGGTCTATTGTGACCTAATATGGTCGCATACCATATAAGGTCACAACCTTAGCAGGTCACGACCTTATTAGGCTCGAATCTTGCAAACATCAAAATAAAAATGTCTCTTCTAAATAAAAGTTTTCTTTATCGCACCATAGATGGCTTCAGAGAACTTATATGTATAGTGTCATTAGACTAATAATATATGTAAAAGTTAAATAATTTTATTAGTGGGGTTGTCAATCATGGGTAGAAATGTGAATATTGCACGTGTCTAAAGTGTCACTTAACCAGCCTATGACAGGTCATAAGGCCAGTTAATGTCCAGACTTCCATATTTTTCTTCGTGTAGCGTTATTATTTCTTTTTCTTTATTTAAGCACTATCTGCCTCTCAAAAGGCTGATATAGTTTAAACTCTGACCATTGTCATCGGTCTGTTTATGGTTGGTTGAAAGACATTGCTTCTTAGCAATGTATGTATAGTTTATACTATAAGATAAATCTAAATGAGAACAAATGCAATTTATATATGGAGCACTAACTTTGTGATTTTCCATTTTATAATTAAAATATAACTTTGTTTTAAAATCACTATAAATATTTTATTATAACTTAATTATTATGTCTACCGGTTTTGAAGCTAACCGCTTCTAGAGATATAATTTTTTGTTGTTGTTGATATAATGAACAGAGTTGTTAATATAATTTTTTGACATCTCATCAAAGATGAAGAAGAATTTGGAAGTCTGGGCATTTACGCTGGTTTAAGTGATCACTTTACACACGTGAAACACTCACCAATTCTACTCATTATTGACAACCACACTACTCAATTTCCTGGAAGTTCTATATATAAATGAACCAATTTCGAAACACTGTTCTTGAATCACTAGAACTCCACTAGTACTTATATAGTTTTATTTCATTAATTAAAGAAATCTGGATTATCCTTAATTTGGAGATAATCCAGATTTGTGAACAAGTATTTGGACACACTCAAAATGTCGTAAACATATTTATAGTGATTTTAAAATAGAGAAAAAAATTGTTAAGTTTAAAATATCCATACTTGGTTTAACATTGAGTAAAGTTAATTAAATCATATGTTAGTGAAATGTAAAAAATATAGTGCCGAATCTATTTAAATTATAAAATAATTTATGGTACTAACCTTGGTCTGTTACGTAAACGGCAATAGTTCATTTTGAATTACAAAACTATCAAATTAAACCCAAATTTGAATCGTGATAATTTAGCGACATCTAGCGCTAGAAAATATTTGTTTATCGTGCTCCTATTGGTCAATTTTCCCGCCTAAATCCTTCTTCGCGGCCAACAGCGACAACTAACGGCCTCCATCTTTCATTTTAAAATCTACTACCTCACGTGACGTCCTTATACATGATTACCGATATTAATTTTGAATGATAATGAGAAATAAGTATTGATTTTTTGCATACATTATATTATACTGTTACAGTATGGAAATTATACTTGTATGTAGACAACTTAATTTCACGAAGAATTTTGAATGTTTGCAGTATGTCAATAAGTAATTTCTTGTTCAAAATTTCTAAATTTGATCCACTTGAGTGTTATTTATAAACTAACTAACTAACCGTTACAGGCTGAGAAAATCGAACGCCATACCACTCTGTCTTTGCAATCATTCTTTATTTTTTTTACAACATTTTGAGTGTGTTCAAATCCCTGTTCCTAAATCTGGGTTGTGAACACAAAATGAAAAAGAACTCCTACTTAAATACATGATTTTTTTTTTTTTTTTTTTTTATAATCTCCTTCTAAACTTTATCCTCACCCAATGGTGCATAGGGCACTGCATCGTTATCTTGATCGTTACTTACAAAAAGACAAGGTGATGACTCCAGCGTTTTAGGGAGTCCAGGGTAATATTAAATAAATATTAGAGTGTGAAATCACTAATGCTTATTTTCACCCTCCCCCCTGGGTATTGAACCCGGGACATCCAACACGGTAGCTAAATGCGCTTACCACTATACCACGGAGGCGGAGAAAAGTTTAAATGCCATTAAGGGCCAGTATTTGTAAGGTCGTTATTTATTTTTCTCTAAATACTGGTAACATTTTACATACTTAATTGTTTCTTTTCATAAAACACCAATTTTACACAGAAAAATAAGTTTTTACTTGAAATAATTATGTGGTTTTGAAAAGAAAAGAGTAATCAAAAGGAAGGGAGTTTAAAAAAAAAACATATATTTTTAATAAATATATTCTAAATACCAAAAAAATATTTAAAAATAAATCATTAAAAAAATCGTGCATTTGCAAACATGTGACCTCTCCGGTGTTCTCGAATGAAATGAATTCTGTGTTAGCGAATATCCCCTTAATGATATAATACATTTTCGAAAAAAAAATAAGGAGAATTCACATGTTTAATTCACATCCTTATAACGAGTCAATTAATTGAAACTCGAGCAACCCTTTTACTGATATCACATTAAGATACCAGCATTAATTTCTCTCTGGAAAGTTTTTCCTTAATATATGCCCGTATCGGAATACTTTAGCTCATGGGTGGCCAACATTTTCAGCAGCCGGGCCAGATTTTAGAAATGAGATATCCTACCGGGCCGTAAAACAAAATAAATCTTTTATTATTCAAAGCAAATAAAATTTATAAACATATATGTCCGCCTCCGTAGTGTAATAGTCAGCATGCTCGGCTACCGTTCTGAAGGTCCCGGGTTCGATTCCCAAGGGGGGTAAAAATAAATATAAGTGATTTTTTCACTGTAATATTTATTTAATATTACCATGGACTAATACCTGAAGCGGAGGGCTGATCACCTTTCATTCATGTGTAAAAACGATCATGATAACACTGCGTTTATAAGACAGTGCCCTATGCACCATCGGGGTGCGGATAAGGGTTTTATTATTATAATATATATATATATATATATATATATATATATATATATATATATATATATATATATATATATATATATATACGTCAGGCATGTTGGCTTTGTTTTAAATTCCACAAAAAAATAGTTTATAGTCCATCTGTCTTAAAAATTACTCAGTTCTTCTGTTACTCTTCTGATTCATTATTTAGTCCAACGTATTTACTACTTGACGCCATTATGGGTCTTGAAATTGTCAGGATAGTGAAAGACTCCCATATATGGGATATGATACGAACTAAGCTCGATAGAATGTTCTTATGATGGTTTTGTGTACACTTAAGGAATAAAATGTGTGATTTGCTCCGCGGGCCGCAAGTTGGCCACCCTGGCTTTAGCTGCTGTAACGATCTCACTTCATTGCTATCGTAACAAAAAACAGTCGAAGTATTTAAGTGGGTCGCGTTTCCGGTTTTGGTTACTAGCCGAATAAATAAATCAAGTTTATTTGGCTGAGATTATTTTATGGCCATAGGGAGTTGTGAGGTCGAATAATCAAATACATATTAAAATGAACTCGAGTTGTAACATTGCCATGCCAAGTTTAATGGCAATCGTGTGTATTGGCATATAGCATACAACTGGAGAATTTTCACAAAAAATGCATAACCATCACACTATATCGGCTGTCCAAATTTAAAACACAGTAAGGGACATTTTTTTTGTAGTAGGTTTTTTTTGCATTTATGGACTAAGTAGACTCTACTTAGTCCAAAAATGCAAAAAAAACCTACGACAAAAAAAATGTCCCTTACTGTGTTTTAAATTTGGAGAGCCGATATTTGTTTGTTTATTTTTATTTTTTTGTTTACGCATTCACTTTGTGCTAAGACATGATTACTCAAGTGGTAAAAAACAAGTGTTTTTCTTTTACAATGTTATTGATTTATTTCAACTACATGTACAGAAAAGAGATAAGTACATTGGCCGGGCTTACTGCAAAAAAGAAATATCTTCCATACAACAAAAAACTGACTAGTACCTTGCAAAGCTGTTTGCAATCAGAGGGTAGATAGTACGGGTACATTAAAAAATATATACATTACAAATTGATGATAATAAGGAAGGCAAAGGAAAAGGGGAGTTAAGGGAAGAAGAGATATATACACACACACATATATATATATATATATATATATATATATATATATATATATATATATATATATATATATATATATATATATATATATATATATATATATATATATATATATATATATATATATATATATATATATATATATATATATATATATATATATATATATATATATATATATATATATATATATATAAATATATATATATTTATATATATATATATATATATATATATATATATATATATATATATATATATATATATATATATATATATATATATATATATATATATATATATATATATATATATATATATATATATGTATATATATATATATATATATATATATATATATATATAACTATATTTATATATATATATATATATATATATATATGTATATATATATATATATATATATATATATATATATATATAACTATATTATATATATATATATATATATATATATATATATATATATATATATATATATATATATATATATATATATATATATATATATATATATATATATATATGTATATATATATAAATATATTTATATATATATATATATATATATATATATATATATATATATATATATATATATATATATATATATATATATATATATATATATATATATATATATATATATATATATATATATATATATACATATATAGAATAAAGAGAGAATTAACTGCGACTCCTGGTCTAATCACTTTCAAGTATTTGAAGTACTTGATTTTGCCACGTTTTCCTCGGTCTTTCTCTGCTTTTTTGTCTATGCTGTTATATTTAATAATGTCTGGTTCATATTTCGTACGAAGCGAACAAAATTACGGATAACTCTCTCCAAATCATTCATCGTTCACATTGTGTAAATAGCACTTTAATAAACACTTAGTCGTGACTACCGGTTTTGGTATAATCATTCTATTATCAGGTCAATAAAATAAAATCATTACGGTCTGACTTTTCTACAAAAATAAAATAACAGAGAATTTATTTTAAAATTTTATTTTGGAATAAATGTCAAAATAGACCGTAATAATTTTATTTTAATGACCTGATGATGGAATGATTATTCCGAAACCATTAGTTATGAGTCAGTGTTAAATAAAGTGGTATTACACAATGTTAACGATGAATGATGAGGAGAGTAATATATTACCATACTTCAAAGTTAACACGTCTTTTAATATACGAAAAAAATACATACTTATAAGGATTTTAAATTGTGACGTAACACGTTTTTTTTTCACAACAATCTTAAATTATGAACAAATACATTATATTATTCGTTAATATTCACAAAATACATATTAAGTGTTGGTATTCGTATGTATAAAATGCCTTTTGGCCGTGCTCTCACCCCTACTAGACTCGTATGTTTACCTTTAAAATAACACGGTATAAAAAACATTCACTTCTGTCACAATTTTCGCCCCAGCCTTCATTTGTTTTCCAACACGCCTTTGTTTATTTTCATACCCCGAATGGGAGCACTCCCATATTTATCTAAGTAATTTTAATTAAACGATGCTCTTACTAAAAGTATATGATGACCACAAAATTCAAAGTATCAATGAAATTACAAATTTTGTTCTAAATAGGGTAAAGAGGCGATTCTTGAACTACTGTTTTTGTGTTATATTTTTCACTCAAGAATTGCATAAATTTATTTCAAATATATGCTTTGAATATTAAAAATATGATATTAAACTATTTTCATTTTATTTATTGTTTAAGCAATCACTTTGTGGTAAGACGTGGTTAAATTATGAATGAAAACGCTTGTTTTTGACTTACATACTTACACTAAAAAATTTACACTTAGTTACAAACAAAGGTGAAGTCATGAACATTTTAGAAATACAAAAAAAATATCCCATAAACGTAAATATCCTTTTTCAAAATACGTCACCATTATTATCTATGTTTCATTTTACAAAAATATTTGTTTCTTAAGCTATTTATTACCCTACCACAAACTCTTAATACAGCCAAATATATTATTTTTTTTGCTCATTAGTATTAGAGAATAAAATTGATGATGTCGGTAACAACGAAACTCGATCGCTGGTCAAATAAAATTTGTGTGAAAAAAACTATATGGTTGTTATTTCAATAACTTAAACCATCTGTATTACTTTTTCTTGAATGTTTTCCGCAGATACTTTGGGGCACATTTTATAAACTTTATAAAATTAAACAACTTTTTTATAAATACGAGTTAGCCTACCGGTTTCCACAAGAACCTTGGCATCATCAGGGTTTATTTTAATTCAAAAACATTAAAATACTCTCACCAAACACTTCCACACACTCCGTAAAATGAGGATTAAATTAGGAGTAAATTTAGGATTTTTTTACGGAGTGTGTGGAAGTTTTTAGTGAGAATATTTTAGAATTTAATAAATCCAGATGATGACAAGGTTCTTGTAGAAACCGGTAGATTAAATTGTATTAATAAAAAAGTGGTTTAAACCAAATTGTTTAATTTTATAAAATAGTATTACTGCTCATCTGTTGATGATAGAAACTGTAGTTTTTTTTAATTAGTCGTTCAAAATTAATATAATATTTAAGTGGTAAAACGCAAGTGTTTTCATTTACGATTTAAACCGTATTTCTACACATATATGTGTATATACCTAGGCCAAATTAATTTCTTGGCGATATTTAATACGAGCCACTCCGTAACTATAATTTTATCTCTTTGACGGTAACACAACAAAAAGTAACTTTTTTACTTAGCTGGTGCCATCTGTTGGCGAAAGTCTGGACCGAGATGAAGCGGGTGTATACTGTTCCCTGTTTATTAGAACCATAATTATGTTTTTCACGACCAGAGAGAGTATCTATGGCTTTAATGAATTTTCATCTTGAACCCTGGGGGTAAACCGCTAAGAGTTTTCATAAACGTGTACGTACGTAAATGGTTCAGTACCCTTATAAATAGTTTTTTAAACTGACCCAGCTGTCGCAGAATTTCGTGGTCATATACTGAACATATATAAATATACTATACATTGTTACACTAATTTGTAAACAAGATATTTCCATATACTTTCCGATTGAATATCTGTGCCTCTCCAAAAAAGACTTAGTTCTAGTACTTAGAGATGAACTTATACTCAACAAAGCTTCATCCGCCTCCGTAATGTTATGGTCAGCACGCTCGGCTACCGCTCTGGAGGTCCCGGGTTCGATTCCCAAGGGGGGTAAAAATAAATATAAATAATTTTTTCACTCTAATATTTATTCAATATTACCATGGACTGGTACCTGAAGCGGAGGGCTGATCACCTTTCCTTCATGTGTAAAACGATCAAGATAACACTGCGTTTATATGAAGCAGTGCCCTTTGCACCATTGAGGTGCAGATTAGGGTTTTTATTAAATAAAGCCAATCCGTATTGCGGAGTTTCTCCAAAACATCAACTCATGTCCAATATGAAAACAAACGTAGAATTAGTTATATAAAAAAAAAATCTCATAGAAACAGTATATATATATATATATATATATATATATATACTGTTTCTAAGAGATATATATATATATATATATATATATATATATATATATATATATATATATATATATATATATATATATATATATATATATATATATATATATATATATATATAATATATATATATATATATATATATATATATATATATATATATATATATATATATATATATATATATATATATATATATATATAGAAAAAATAATTTGATTTAATGTTTGTTATTTTATTTCTGATTTATGGTTTATACGTATTTTTTCCATTAGTTTTGTCTTCTGTGAGGCTATTTATATATTTAATTCCCTAATCATTCTCATTTTGTTGGGATTGCTTGGTGTTGCCTTTTGATATTGTAAAATCATTTAAGGATCTTAAGGATTTGTACTTCTTTTAATTTTTAATACTTGGAAAATTGCTTTTAAAAAATCGGCTGACTTTCTAAAATAATGTGTTTATTAAATCAGTATTATTTTTTAAAATAATTGTAATAATTTTTTTTTATGTTTTATATTTTTACCACGTGACGAATCTAGAAGCAGTTTTAATATGCCAATAAAAACATTAGAAATTAAAAACCAAAAAAAGCTTTCAAGTTCCGCATGGAATCCCTGCCTAGATATTCGAAAT
This sequence comes from Brachycentrus maculatus, assembly GCF_059751285.1. NCBI lineage: Eukaryota > Metazoa > Arthropoda > Insecta > Trichoptera > Brachycentridae > Brachycentrus > Brachycentrus maculatus. The sequence goes on from NW_028280951.1 coordinate 64,996, forward strand.
TGGATATCAATTGTAAAGTTTTTTTTGTTAAATTTCAGAACCTTAGGCTAAAATATAATACTCAAATAAAAATATGAGATTCATAAATTACTCATATATTGCTTTTTATAATATTAGAAAAACCACAAAGAAAATTATTTCATTAATTGTTTCACCAGCCACTTTATGGTAATATATATCCAATTTTAATTTTCGTTGGAATTGGTGAATACCACTTTTTCATAAAATCTTTTGTGAAATGTGTTTTGTTGCATTCCGTATTAGTATCAAACACCGCATCGAAAATCGTGTCACAATAGATTATATGAAGTAGCGGTATTTGCAAAGTAAAACTTAAATTTACAACAAATAAATTTCTCCCCCAGTAATTTTTTGAAATCCGCCAAAATGTCATAATTTTACTTATTTATTATAATGCTATGGATATTTTTTAACTTTTGTGTATATTATATTGTTTAACATAAACTTTCTTCCCGGTTTTTTTCCTTCTTCCAGACAAGCCTTAATAAGAGTCTTCGCTTTTTATCCTTGTAGAAATAACATCAATGCCAATCTAATACAACGTCATATTATAATCAAACGCTTCATTCTGCATACCCTTTCAGCGACGTGAGGTGTCGATGGCCATTCCAAACTTTTTTCAGGCGGCCATGTCAGCCATAACTGCCACATCCAGAAACTCGAATATAATTTATGGTTGGAGTTACCACAAACGTTATTTACGACATTGAAATAATTTGTCGCTCCATTTAACACAGAGAAATTTACTAAAATACCTTTTTTTAAATGAAACCGATATTTTATATCTGAAGGGGTCATCGAACAAGTAACGGATAATTTATGTAAGGTTCCTTTTTAGCAAAAATTGATAAGCAGGATTTAAAACCTACATTAAAAAAAATCACGTTTAATTCAGCATAAACGTTAAAAATACGGTACAATTTAATTTCAAATTCTTTATTTGAAAGAAAGGATTATAATGGATATATAAGAAAAAGTGTTCAAAAAATCAACTTTTTAATTAAAAAAACCCTCAACAAACGTATGAATATGATAAGTAAATATGGTAAATACAAACATACTTGTGAAAAAAAACATAATTTTTTTCATAAAAAATATTTTATAAAAAGCTTTACATGTGATATATGCGTATATATGATATTTGTATGTACAAATCCATGTAAACAATTGGTGTAAAAAATATTTGTTCTCTTATCTGACTGAAATCACAAAATTCTACAAAATCTTTGATTTTATCTATTAAATTTTATATAAATCCACAATATTTTTCTAAAATAAATAACAACTTTCATTGTCAGAGTTTATTTCTTGACAGTGGTATTTTTCAATCGAATAAAAAATATATATATAAATAAAACCATGTCTAAAACTTGCAAAGTTTTTGTTCTAAAAAGTATATTTATTAAAGTGAAAAAAAAATCCTTTTACAAACAACGGAATAGTTCAAACATTTGAGCGAACTGCAAAAATAAAATTGGTATATCAATTGAACGTACTACAGGACATCGGTTAAAAATGTGTTTTATTTTTTTTGTACTTTTTATATATTTTTTGTACTTTAAATCATTTTAATCTTTTAAACACTATGTAACGATGTGAGCTTATAAAACATAAATTTTCCGCAGAAAGGAATTACATTTTATTTTTTCAAGCTCACTACAAGCTTAAAAGCCTACCATTTTAATATTAATGTACCTACATACGTGTAAAACCTATTGGTTAGTGATAAAACTCAAGTAAAATAATTTCCTGAGTTAATCGTCCACCCCCAAAAGGTTGTGTGGGTAGCAAATAGACAGATAGCACTTGAAATATATTTCGCCTGAATAGAACCTTTCCACCCCAATACAGGGGATGATCTTAACCGATCTCGGTCGAGATTTAAGGGTCTGATAGATTGGAAAACTACCCGAAATAAAAACTAGCTCTAGTGGTTTTTGGAAAGGCACAGGGGTAATGAAAACTGACTTTAGTCTAGCCAGAACATTTTATCGTCAGATATTTTTTAAGATCTCTCTCGGTAAAAATGGAAAAAAAAACTTTTGAAACCAGTTTACAAAGAAGTCTTGATAGTTATAAAAATCGACATATAATTATGTAACGAAAAATCATTCTTAAGACATCATAATTTAAAGGAAAAAATACAAAATACTACCCCACTGAGCTTTATTTAACGATTCATCTGTTTTTTTTTGAAAAGCAAAAAATAAATATTTTGCGTGGAATACGTCTGGCTCCTCACACAGCCGGTCACTCACTGAATTGTATATTTGCGAGTAACCTCTTAAGGTAAAGCTGAACGTTAACGTGAATTTCTCTTAAAATTTTATATTTTGTTTAAGTATATGCAGAACGTGAATTACTTTTAAAATTTTATATTTTGTTCATGAATATACTCGTATCGCTCACTCCTTTCAAGAACGTCATAAATCAAAAAACTTGATTTTTCAGGAGAACGTTACTAAAGTTTAAAAATATAGTACAATGTTTTAAAAATAAATTACTAGCCACTTATTGAACTTTTTACTGTGCAACAGATCTTTTTAGGTAAAACCTGAAGGTTTTTCTCTATTTGAAAAATGTTAAGTATATTTAAAAAAAAACATTACCATTTCCTCAAAATGCAAAAACAACACTTTTTTCTCTGTAGCGGGTAAATATTAAGTTAAAAATATGCCACTTTTGCTGGGATATAGAACATTTTCTGGGCATTCCGAAAACATGCACAACTGAAAATTGTCGATTTTTGATTTATGACGTTCTTGAAAGGAGTGAGCGATATGTACTTTTTCTCAGTTTATATTTCTTTTAAGCAAAAATTTTTATATCAAATTGTAAAAATATATTAGGATCTAGAAAAACATAACATGCAACCAAATTAGTTGACAGATTGGCCTAATTTACTTCAAATGATCTATTCCAAAAACTGAACAAAGTAACAAATTATTTTAAAGAAGTCGTTATTTAATTCGCTTTTGTAATTGCATCACTTATTTTTAAGAAGTCGTTATTTAATTCGCTTTTGTAATTGCATCACTTATTACCCTGGAGAAGTTTTTTGTACATTAAAAAAAAACAGTCACATTACCTCAGTCTTATTGGTGATTAAACCAGTCACCAGTGATAGAAAGATAATAGTTTTAATTTATTTATTAATTCAAACTTGATAAAGTCACTGAAAGTGTGAGAAAGCTCATGTATACCCTGTTGCCCGATTTTCCCTTAGCCAAGCGAATTAATTGGGTAATGCCGCTCGAACTAGCTGCTAGAAAATAAAGATTGACATATTGGCCGCCCAGTTCGCAACTTCCACAAGAACATCCACAATACATGATTAATCGTGCTGGACCTAATTAATACCATTCCTTCACGCTAAAATTCTGGTAAAAATTCAACACATCCGTCAATCCGCTCAGCAAATAATTCAACTTTTTCCTGAAAAGGTCAAATTTAATAGTCTTGACATTAAACTTAATGAATTTTCGTCAATTTAAGTGTTCCTTTTTTTAAAGAAAAGATAAGTATTTGTAACTAACTAACTAACCATCACGCCGCTTCCCCGAAGGGGTAGGCAGAGAGAATAGAGCGCCACACCACTCTGTCTTTGCAAACATTCTTCGCCTCTTCCACGTTCATGTATCTCCTCATACATACCCGCCGATTGTTACGACTCCTAACCTGACCACTTTCAAGTATTTGGCATACCTGATCGTGCCATGTTTTTCTCGGTCTTCCTCTGCTTCTTTTCCCACTAACATTCGCCTCATAAATTTGTTTTACCGTTCTTTCCTCACTCATTCGTTCTACATGTCCAAACCATCTCAACACACCTTTCTTAATTTTATCGATAACGCTTATCTCAGCTTTGCATTCCTTCCTTATTTCACTATTCGCACATCTATCATACATCGTTTTGTCACACATTCTTCTGAGAGATCGCATTTCGACTACATTCTGTCTACTATAAGTATTTGTGATTGTATCATTTACAAAAATACTTAAATTTTATATTTTTCTGTGAGCCTAAGCGGCTCATTATTGAAAATAGGTATCAAATTGTGGTAGAGTGGGTTCGAACCGAGGTACTTTGACTCAAGAGTACGCGACACTAACCACGAGACTACAATCCGACACCATTTCTAATATTTTTCACAAATCTAGGTTGTATATTTGAATATGTATGTAGACATAATCAAAATGTTGTGGAAATAACTGGTCCAATTATTTGGTGCATAAAATTGAAAATCATGTTTGAAAGCGTTTCCCAATATGTAAAATAATTATTTGCGTGTTACTTAAGTGTTTTAGAAAAAAAATCTACGTTTAAACATATTTTTTTTAAATGTAGTTTTGACCTATTTTTTTTAACACTCATTACAGACACATAATTTTTATGGTGAATCGTAACATTTATACATGTAGTGTTTTTTGACTATTCACCGACCATATAAAAAAATATTCTTTCGACGTTTTACCACTATTCACTGACCATGTATAAAAAAATCATTCTTTCGACATTTCACCACCACTCACAAAGTTTGTATAATTATTTAATTCTATCAATATTATACCACCAGTCACCAAGCCTGTATAAATATTCCATTCTACCGACGTTTTACCGCTATCGTCATAAATATTTATTTCTTTTAAAGTTTTACTAACTTTGTAAAAATAATTCATTATACTGACGTTTGAATAATATTCACCTACAGTTATAAATATTTCATTCTACCAATCTTATTCAAAGGATTAAGACAAAATAAAAATATTGAACAACATTCTAAATTTTTAAGTTTGTTGAGAATTTTATAAATATATTCTTAGTAAATGACACGTGATTCAAAGCGATCAGTCTGGCAGTCCTTATAAAATAGTACTTCCAAGGGTAGTCTATACTACCCTTGGCAGTTCGATAGGGGTGTTTGTCCCAGGTGTCACAATGGACCGCCAATATAAGAAGATAAAGCAGATAATTTGAAACCATTTTCTAACACATTTCGATATACGGTATGTATGTTCGTTCTAGCGTTTTCATTGGGTTAAGCCTATCATTTGGGTTGAACTTTTAGAGGTTTTATTTTCCCACATTTTTTATCAATTAATTTGTGTTTTTTTAGAAGACAAAGATTAAAAATTAGAATGGTTTCTTTTACATACTTTCTTAAAATTCAGTTCATTTTCATTTTCGTTAAAAAAATACAGGCTTTATCAGTAAATTACATACTACCTAGGTACTAGGATTTTATATTTATACTTTAAACTGATAAATTGAACAAGTTATTTTATTCACAATATTTTAAGTGTCCAAATCATTGTTAACGAATCTAAGTTTGTCTAGTTTATAGTTACGGTATTTCGCTTAAAAAGTAATCACTCAAACCTGCTTATGACAGTTTTAAATCCTGTAAATATCTACAGACATTTATATTTTTCTTCGTCTTTGTTGAGGATAACATAGTTCCATAGAAAATAAAATACTTCATTTCAATCAGCTTACTTCAAATGGACATGGAACTCGAAATCAGATTTTAAAAATAAAATCTCTTTTATGATATCATTTCCACTAATCCACCTCCCTCTTTATCCTTTCTCTTTCCAAATTTATCCCTTTCATAACTATATTCACATCAATTTCCAGACACACACACACACACACACACACACACACACACACACACACACACACACACACACACACACACACACACACACACACACACACACACACACACACACACACATACACACACACATACACACACAATATCACTCAAATTGCCAAAGTTGTAAAGAAAATGCCAAAGGCAATGAAAACGCCTTTGTTGAAAAAAATTGTTTGACAATGACAGATCAAAGACAGTGATATCACAGGAATACGTTATTTTGTATTGTTTTTCATTATGTATAAAATTCTTGGCTAAACACTTTTCTAAAATGAAGCCATAAATTTCCTGGAACTTGCTTTTTCAAAAGGTGAAAAAAATTGTTTTGTCAGAGGGCTCTCAAAACACATTCCTTAGCCTATCTGAATCTTGAATATTTATCACATCAATTTTCCAGCTTCACCAAATTGTCGCTTTGATGGTTATTTTGGGTATTTTCCATCCAATAGTATCTTAGAAAAAAAAATACATGGGGGTTTTTTCTAAATCAATTTTACTCATTTAAAATTTTAATTACTTCCTCAAAAACGAGACCATAATTATATATCTATATATTTATATATATATATATATATATATATATATATATATATATATATATATATATATATATATATATATATATATATATATATATATATATATATATATATATATATATATATATATATATATATATATATATATATATATATATATATATATATATATATATGTATATATATAAATATATATATATATATATATATATATATATATATATATATATATATATATATATATATATATATATATATATATATATATATATATATATATATATATATATATATATATATATATATATATATATATATATATATATATATATATATATATATATATATATATATATATATATATATATATATATATATATATATATATATATATATATATATATATATATATATATATATATATATATATATATATATATATATATAAATATATTTATATATATATATATGTATGAATTCCTAAAAAAATGAGTAGCACGGTTATCAATCATGGGTTAAGTGGTGAATGTTACACGTGATCACTAAATCAGCCTTTGACAGTTTATAAGCCCTGTTAATACCCAGATTTCTATTTCAGCTGGTTTAAGTGATCACTTTACACACGTGTAACATTCACCAATACTACCTATGATTGACAACCATACTTTTAAAATACTTGGAAGTTTTATATATATAATATAATCCAATTTTGAAACATTGTTCTTGAATCGCTAGAATTTCACTAGAGACATCTACTGGTGAGATGAAAGAAATTTTTTACTTTGCAGAAACTCTTTGATTTGTATGTGAGGTCCAAATCCTGGATTATTATCACATATATGAGAAACGCTATAAAATATCCTTTTCATTTTAATATTCTAGCTTTTAACTGGTCAAAATGATAAATGTATGCTAAAAAAATCCAATGTCTTTTGTGATTAGGACATTAGGCAGCCGTTCTAGAACCAGTTCCGTAGATAAATATGAATAATGGAGTTTTTATTATAATGTTTATTTAATATCACAAAAGAGTGGTTTAAGTTAGCTTAGGACTGGTCACTTAACCTTCATGTAATACATAATATTACGTTGATACGATGTAGTGCTCTATGCACCATTGGTGCAAATAAAGGATAAAATTATGAACTTACAATGTTAAAGAAGACAAATTAGTGGATGGCTTAAAATAGAAAAATTCTTACTAAAAATGTTTTTCGAAATTCGGGTAGATTATAATGTCGGAAAATTCGAGCTAGGGGATGATTTAACCTACAAAATTTTGGTCGTAGAATAAACGTTTTACGATTACAGATGCAGATAAAGTGCCGATTAATATTGAAATTTGAAATTTTTAAGTTTTCAGTACAAAAATCTGCCTTTCTTGAAATTATTATTTTTGAGAAAACTGTTACGAGTGATCGCGAAGAATCTTTTACCGTTGGGTATATATTATATATCGAATTTTCATATCTTGACTATTATTAGAAAAAATATTTTTAGATCATAATGTCAAATATTTTACAAAAGAGTTCAAAGTTTAATTTAAAAAATTGCATTTTTTTCAATACGCTTTCAGATAATTTTCATTTGATTTTTTAAATATATTTTTACATTATTAAAACGTTATCTGACTAACTAGGGAAATCAGTATTCTAAGTCATTGATGTGATTAATTATTATATTTATGCAAACAGATGTTTTTATACGATAAGCGTTAAACCAAAATTTTCATGAACATATTACTAGAAATAAGGATAAAATAAGACTGCCATTGTTGAAAAAAACCTAGTCACAAAATTGTTGAATGTATAAGGATTTGAAAATGTATGATGAGATGCCTGAATGTATAAAGAATGAAAAGAGTCTGAAAGAATTTAAAAATAAATGTATTGGTTACTGTAAGAAGATTTAATTATATACATGATGTAAATTAAGTGTTAATATATTAGTGTAATTTAAGCTAATTAAAGAAATAAGTTTTTGTTAATGTGTGTGTATGTTCTCTTTATTATGTATTACACAAAATGAACGACGAATGATAAGGAGAGTGTTATATTACTTTACCACAAAGTTAACAATGCTTTTAATATAAAAAACCAGCACATTTGTTTTTACATAATTGTTGTATTTTTGTTCTTCTTTCTGGCTCCATCTCAACTAATTGTCTTTGTATACTGTTGGCGTCAGCTTTCCTCGTCCTCAGGTTGTAGATCTTTCTATCATGGACAACGTCAACTAGTTTATACCTTCGAATCATGTTATCTTTCTATAAAATCCATGAATTTTTTGGTCCTTTAGATGTACAGTATGATCTGTAGTGATTGCCTGGTTCACAATATGATCACGTACTCTGCGTCCTATTAGTGTTATTAATTAATATATTTACAAACATATATATTATGTTTTTTATATGATTAGTCTTCTTCTTCTTCTTCTTCTTATTGTAGGCCTTACGGCCTGTTTTTAAGAGGGATTAGCCTCCTGCGACGTCGATTCCCAGCTATCGGCCCATCTCTTTGGTGGTCTGCCCGATTAGTGTGATTAATTATTATTTATACAAACATGTACTTATAATGTTAATAAATATTTAAACACACATGTATGCCATGATTTTAAGTGATAAGTATGATTAATTCATATTTACACAAACATGTTTGTTGTGTTTTTACACGAATAGCGTGATTAATTATTATTTATAAAAAAACATCTAGTTATATCACGTTTTTACATGATAAGTGTAATGATGAGTGTGATTAGTTCATATGTATATAAAAATGCATGTTTTTACATAGTTAGCGTGATGAATTAACTTTTAAATATACATGTATGCTATGATTTTAAGTGTGATTAATTCATATTTACACAAACATGTGTGTCATATTTTTACACGATTAGCGTGATTAATTAAAATTTATACAAACATGTTTGTTTCCACTTGATTCGTGCCGTAATTGGTCTTAGTCCAAATTTAAATAAAGAATCCCCTTTTTTTAAATAAACAGCTTTTAAAAAGCTCTTTTCCAGTGGCGTAGCAGAATTTCTCCGGGGGGCGATTAGATCTATCATCAATTACTAGCGGCACTTTATTCAGTCCAGTGGCGCACCATCTGCGGCCTACCCCAGTCATTTATTCAGTGGAGTGAAATACACTCAGCGGGACCGTTTGATTAATTCTTTGGACAGATCTCATTTTTAGATTGCCCTGCCCGCTCCGCCTCTGTCATCGAACTGTCACACCGCTCAATAACGTCACAGGGAAAAGTACTTACAACAATTTTATTTTAATATTTCAATTTTTTTAACCACATTTTAGCCTTTTTGGTCAGTACGAGCATGAGAAATGTATTGTCAGTTTTGTTTTTGATGGAATTAGTTATGCATAAGAGCATTCTTTGTTTTGTAAAGTGAGTTTTCTGTGTTTGATGTGTTTTTAAATGTTTTTTTAAAAGATAAATGTATTGTCAGTTTTTTTTAATGGAATTAGTTATACATAATAGCATTCTTTGTTTTATAAAGTGGTTTTTCTGTATTTAATGTGTTTTTAAATGCTCTTTTAATAGAGAAATGTATTGTCAGTTTTGTTTTTGATGGAATTAGTTATGCATAATAGCATTCTTCGTTTTATAAAGTGGGTTTTCTGGATTTAATGTGTTTTCAAATGCTCTTTTAATGTAGAAATGTATTGTCAGTTTTGTTTTTGATGGAATTAGTTATATAGAATAGCATTCTTTGTTTTTTAAAGTGGGTTTTCTGTATTTTATGTGTTTTTAATTGCTTTTTTAAAAGAGATTTAATTGTAAAAAATGATGTGATTTTTTAAAGCTTAAATCTATTATCAAGAATCAATCGAAAATGGAGCATAAATAAGAATAATTTTTAATATTCTTCTTCTAACCCTCATCTGCATCCAATGGTGCATAGGGCACTGGATGAAATATATGCAATATTAAATTGATCGTTATTTATATGAACAAAAGTCTTTCGCTTCCAGTTAATGACAAGGGTAATATCTTAAAAAATAAATTTAAGACTGAATAAAACAATTCTAATTCATTTATTTTGATAAGCCGGGACCTTCAGTATGGTAGCTTAGCGTGATAACCACTTAACTGTGGAGGCGGACATATTACAAAAAATATTATATAAGACAGCTCTATTTCATTTTATTCGAAGCTTTTTTCATTATCACCGTTTCTCGGCACTTTTTGGTCATATTTCATAAAGGTTTCCGTGAAAAGTTATTTTTATCATCCAACACAAAAAAGTTTCTGTAATTAACAGATAAGAAATTGCATCTCAGAAGACTTAAGAGTTCTTGAATGTTTTTGATGGTTCTGAAAATGTGAATTTATACGTTTTTAATTCGACAATAATTTAAACAATTTTTTTATTAGTAATTCAGGATGCCACACTTAACAGGATTCGGACCTCACATACTAATAAAAGAGTTTCTGATCTATAAAAAGCTTTTTTTCATCTCGCCAATAGATGTTTTTGCCTAGAATTTTCACTCATGAATTACATGAAATTATAGTAGCTTTAAACATAAAGAGTAAATCCACTCACAAGTAGGCATAGGCTATGGAACTTATAAAGTTGAAGCCTGAGTAGGGAAATGATAAACGGTGTTGCATATGCCGTAGCTAGATAACTTGGACGTTAGGTAATTAAAAAAAAATGAGTAGTGTGGTTGTCAATAATAGGTAGAATTGGTGAATGTTACACGTGTGTCAAGTGATCACTTAAACCAGCCTATGACGGTCGTCCGCACCGCAAATGCCCAGACTTCCATATTCTTCTTCATCTTTCATGAGATGTAAAAAAAATGATATTAACAACTCTGTTCATTATATCAACAAAAAAAAATAGATCTCAAAATAGATTAATATTTGATTAATGAAGAAGAATACAGAAGTCTGGGTATTTATAGGCCTTACGATCGAGATAGGTTTGGTTAAGTGATATTCACCAATGCTACCCATAATTGACAACCACACTACTCAAATTCTTGGAAGTTTATATAGTATATATGATCCAATTTCGAAACATTGTTCTTGAATTACTAGAATTTTACTAGAGACATCTATTGTTGATATGAAAAGAAGTTTATTATTCAGTAGAAATAAAAAAAAGACATTTTTTTAAATAATTTAAACTTCTCTGCTCTTTATATCAACAGCTTTTTGATATCTTAAAATATTATATTGTAAAAGTGATAAAAAATAATAGGGGCATTTACAGCGCGTTTAATTACAAACAAAAATTTGACTGTTTCAACTGATGCAGTGCCCAATGCATCGTATGGTTTGGATAATGGATGATAACGAACAATAGTAAGAAGTTTTCCTTCACATTTTAATATGTAATATTAAAATGTGAAGAAAGAAACAAAAATACGTTTATTATTTTATTTTTAATATCGTAATGGATGAATGTTTTATCGTGATGTGGGGATTGTTTACTGTTATAGTGCTGAAACTATTAAATGTGGCATCGATAACATTTGAAATATTTGGGTGTTTACCCCAAAATAGAAAGTAATTGAAAACCCAATATTTACTTTCCCCTGAATAATGTTCTCTATTGGAATCCGGTGTCAAAGGCATTCGATAAAAATGTAAAATATTTTCATAAAAGTTCACTAAGGGATGATTTCAGCGGTTGTCTAACTTTATTTCCTCTTTGAAATTATTCCTGCCCTATGGAAGTCTGGTCATCAACAGAGTTTATGATCGGCACTTAGTGGATTAAGTGATAACTTTAAACAGATTTTAGCAGTATTGGCAAATTCAAAAAATATTTTCAATTTAAATACTATTATTTTTCATATGGATAATATTTGTTTCATATATGTCAAAAACTATTATTGTACAAATTTAAAAAAAATACAAATTTTTATTTACCTCCGTAGTGTAGTGATTACAATGTTTAGATATCGTCCTGGAGGTTTAGTGTTCGATTCCAAGGGGATAACAAAAAAAAATGTTTTTTTTTATTTGAAATATTTATTATTCCACCTTTGACTAGTACATTAAAAACGGAACTAATTATATTGTCTTCGCGTTACTAACAATTGAGATACTACAACGTCAATGCAATGCAGTGGCCAATGCATATATGGAGGCAAATGAGGGTTTAAATAAATGTTTAAATATGGATCAAGTTGTGATTGAGTGGTGATCGAACCACGAACCATCAATATGCCACAAATCCACAACACAACCTTCAGATTACAATCGGTATAAGTAAATATATAAAACTTTGACAAATTTAAAATCCCTCTTTTCCATTCTCAATCCTTGGTCGAATCTTTAACAAAACTTTCGATATTTTTCACCTACAAAATGTGTAATAAAATTTTGTTTACGATTTTCTGTCAAAAAATATTCTTCGAATGGATTTTATTATATTTTCTTTCTTGTACTCTGAAATATTTTTATTTTATAAAATAAATATGAAGTTTATTCCTGAAAATATTTACACACCACAGTTTATGATTCCGAATATCGGAAAGTAATCATCCTTGAAAACTTAATATGGTAACGTATATCAGTTAGAAGGCTGTATTACTCGTGTATGTAGTCATATGTGTGTCGCGGGTTTCATTATGAAACATCTTTTAGAAATATTTCAAGAATGTTCAAATCTTTTACACCAATATTGGATTAAACCTACGAGAGATTGTAATCAAGATTTTTCTTTTTTTTTAAATTATGTAAGTCTAAAAACAATTTAGATATCTAGAATATATCTCTTCCTTGGTATACAAAAATAATAATCACCACTATTTGTTTTTAAAACACTTGTAATAAACCACTTAATGAGTTTTATTTTATTATACACGACTAGTTTCGAAAGTCTAGTCCGCCTCCGTGGTGTAATGGTCAGCGTGTTAAGCTACCGTGCTGGAGGTCCCGGGTTCGATTCCCAGGGGGGTGAAAATAAATATTAGTGATTTAGCACGGTAATATTTATTTAATATTACCCTGGACTGGTTCCTGAAGCGCAAGAGTGATCACCTTGCCTTCATGTAAGTAATGATCAAGATAACACTGCGTCGATTCGATGCAGTGCCCTATGCACCATTGGGTGCGGATAAGGGTTAGAGAGAGAGAGAGTTTCGAAAACAAACAGATGTTTTCATCTACAGGTAAAAATTAAAAATGTAATCAGTTTTAATTTTCACTCGTAGATGAAAACATCTGTTCGTTTTCGAAACTAGTCGTGTATAATAAAATAAAACTCATTAAGTGGTTTATTACAAATGTTTTTAAAACATATCAACATATTTCACAAAGTTAATGGCGAATCAATAAATAAAATAATCATGAATTTTATGAATGCGAAAACATGATTCCCACATGTCTGGAATTTAAATACTGATGAATTCTTCATAGCAATTTGAATTAAGGCTTTCCTGGAGTAATATCTGTAGCAAATTTGTTATTACTCGACGAAGAACAATTCTACACCATATTATTTCTTTATTTTAGTTTATAACAATACATAGGTACAATGTTAATAAATCTTAACAGCTTGGTTAAATTGGTCAGGGTTTACATGATTATAAATCTTCTAACACTTATTCGCACCCAATGGTGCATAAGGCACTGCATCATATTGACGGAGTTTGATCTTGATCGTTACTTACGTGAAGGCAAGGTGATCACTCCTGCGCCTCAGGGACTAGTCCACGGTAATATCAAATAAATATTAGAGTGTAAAATCACTAATATTTATTTTAACCCCCCCCCCTGGAATCGAACCTGGGACCTCTAACACGGTAGCTTAATAGGCTAACCAATACGTTACGGAGGCGGACAAATGACAATACATGAGTTAAATGTAAATTAATACTTATATATTGTTTTACAAAAATTTTTCCGTCTCTTCGTTAGGACAATCACTACAACAATGATTGTCCTGACGAAGATACGGGTACGTCTTGAAATCGGTGGACATAAAAATCGTGATGAGTGGTTATATACTAACATTACTAACATTTTTGTAAAAAATATATAAAAGTAAAAATGACTAACCACACAAAGTAAATGCTTTAAAAAAGTGTCGTGTTGTCGTTAGTTTCTTGGCTCGAACCCTGTGTACCACAATTTGATTCCTATTTCTAAAATTGCGCCGCTTAGGCTCACAGAAATAGTATGAAATTGAAGTATTTTTGTGGATTATAAAAACAGAGATATTTTCTCTTTCTTTTAATCAAAAAATAAATATATGTGTATTAATAATTTTGAGAATGTGTAAATAAATCTTATCAACTTGGTTGAATTTGTCAGGGTTTGTTTGATTATAAAAAAAATATTTTTATATTTACATATGTATGTAATATTTTTTAAATTGACTCCACTTTTTACCAAACAACGTAGGTAAGTGATTTTTCTTTCATCTGACCATTAATGTTGGGTCACGTAAGCACATTACGTTTCATTAAGGGTCGATGGGCTCAGATAGCTGGAGGCCCATTCGAACACTTAATCCTGAAAAATAAAGACTGTTCCTGAAAGTCAAACTGTGACGTCGGCCGTCCTGCGTGTCTATAAAATCTGCGTATCTCGTCACGTTTAATTACGTTTTTACGCCTTCGTCGTAAACCTTTTTACAGCAAATAAGATAAAAAGTTAATAATATAAATTTAATATTTTTTGAGGTAGAACAGTATTTTAAACTGGTTTTAAGGCTGTAGCGTATTAAAATGATTTTAACGGAAAAGGGTTATTCGACTTGGTAGCATTTTTTTTAAATCTAAAGGTTCGTTCACACGTGCAGCTGTCTTAGCGGCGCAATGCTTCCGGAACGTAATTTTAACGTAAAATAGGGACAAATATGTTTCGCAATAATTTGATTGTATCTAAAAAAAAATCACCGATCTGGGTTCGTCCACTTAGGTGTTATTTATATTGATATTTCAACATTGATGATGAAAAATGTGGGAAAAAGTCTTTGTATGTTTATGACGTATGATAGGCTAGTTTTAAGTGATTTTGAGTCCAAATATTTGTTCACAGTCTAGGTTTGTTCACTTAAAAGTCATTTATATAGATATCTCAACATAGATGAAAAAAATGGGTTATTACAGATCTAATGACTAATCATAGGCTTGTTGTAGCATAAGCATTAGTTATCATGCTAAGCAGTCACCATTCTACCTATGATTGACAACCACACTACTCAAATTTTGAAAGTTGTGTATTTTCTTTGATTGACCTTCTTTCCCATATTGTTATAAATCACAACCCCAAAATAACAAAATATTTTACTTAGAACTTGTTTTTTAAAAATTTGGCATTTACAATTTAAATTTGTTGAATAAAATGATGATTTGAATATAAAAATAAAACACTTGCATATTACCACTTTTATAGTTCTCAAAACTTGTCGTGTTGACGTTTATAAACTTTAAGTGTCTTATACAAGTGTTTTATTTTTATAATTAGACAACTGTATCTATTATGTGATTTGCGAATTCCGAAAAATAATTACTTACAAGACCGCTACAATGTTCTTTAAATCTAATCTTTAAATTTCTCGCAGTTTGGCTTATATATTTTTTACCAACACAAATCAATCATTCCACTCTCAAAAATTAAAATTATTACACCTTGTTTCACATAAAGGCCAAATTATGAATTATTTAGAAAATTTAGAATTCCAAAAAAACCTAATTCTAATAATAATTTATGTAATAATATATTCTTCACCTTTGCTTTCCATTTTCCTTTGTTTTCAAACTCTGCCCCTTGACTAACCCCCTTCCCCTGACTTCCCCCTCTCCTTATTTTTAGAACAATTTTATATTTTATATTTTAGTTATTATACATACCTGAATGATAGAAGTTTAACTTCTGAAACATGTAGTCTTTAATAAAACTCAAGTGGTATAAAACAAGTGTTTTTTTAATCATTGTAAAAAAAACAATAATTTTACTTACATAATCTTGAATGTCTTACATAATCATAATACTCTGTAGCACTTATCCAAAAAGTCTTGAATTTTTGAAGAAATTGGTCTATAACAATAAACAAGTACTCGAAAAAGATGTTATTTAAAAAAGGTTTTAAAAATCACTTCTCATATCTACTAGATTTGTATTTTACTTTCACCTAAAAAACCGTTCGAACTTTTTGACCAACCGAATAAAATATTGAATTTCGTTTTCCGATTTCTCATATCATCCCTCAGGCTTCATGCGATCCTGATAGGAGGGCTTCAGAACCACCCCTAAATAAAGAGATTCCTTCATTAGTTGAATATAATCGGAACCCTTACTTTAAAGATTGATCGCTAAGAACCCTTTGGACAAAATAGGGGTAGATAAATCCTTTATCTGATTTCCAAAAAGAAAATTAGATTCGTTTTTATTGTATTTATCATTTTCCATTTCAATTTATTTAATCGGGTTCTTCTTTGCGGTAACATTAAATACGTTTAAATTGTGCCTAGGCAATAGAAAATTTAAGAGACATTTCATTTAAATAATTATCCATACGGAGAATTCTGCTTTACATAAAAATAAATACAACATTTTGAGTGTGTCTTAATACTTGTTCAAAAATCAGGTTTATCAGCAATTAGGAGTTATTTTTTAAAATTATTTTTTTGATATCTCTACTTGGATGAAGAAAAATATGGCATTTATATTATATCTTGATTCATGCGTTACTGTGGCCCAGTCTAGTTAATTGTTATAAAAGAAAAGAGTAAGTCCACATTTTTAATATTATTTCATAAAACTTCCGGGTAAACAATATTTTAGAAGCAATGGTGAAGTACGCTGTCCACCATGAGCAATGTTTATTATATATAATAACTAACTAACTAACTAACCATCACGCCGCTTCCCCGCAGGGGTAGGCAGAGAGAATAGAGCGCCACACCACTCTGTCCTTGCAAACATTCTTCGCCTCTTCCACGTTCATGCATCTCCTCATACATACCCGCCGATTGTTACGACTCCTAACCTGACCACTTTCAAGTATTTGGCATACCTGATCGTGCCATGTTTTTCTCCTCATTATATATAATATTTGTTTCATATCATGTTAATAACAACGGTTCTAGAAATAATTCAATACTACCGAAAAAATATTCTTCTAACCCTTATCCGCACCCAATGACGCATAGGGCACTGCATCGTATTGACAAAGTGTTATCTTGATTGTTACTTACACGATGGCAAGGTGATCACTCCTGCGCTTCAGGGACCATATCAAATTTAAACAGTGTAGTATTAAATATTTATTTGAGTGTACAAAAACCAATATTTATTATCACTTTCCCCTTGGGAGTCGAACCCGGGACCTCCAGCATGGTAGTTTAACACGCTTACCATTACATAACAGAAGCGGACAAACATCAACAATTGTAAAAGTTATAATATTATATATTTAATGTATTTGATCGGGTGTGATGAATAATTTTTGTACAAGTAATGTAGTCGTATTTGCAAATAATGACCTGAACATTATATTTTATTTTAATCTGAAAATAACAGCCACATCATTTGAATACGTACTTAAGTAATCAAAAAGAAAAAACGTAATTTTATTAGTAATTAGTATTTTTAAATATTTTTTTAGTTCCTGGGTCAATGGCCATAATTTGACCCTCATAATCAATAATCAATCTGTTTTTTCGTGGAAATAATTATAAGATTATTTTCACCCCTAAATTAATATTTATGTATTAAATTTTAACTCCCAAAGATCAACAAAAAACCGACCTCTGCTTTTGGCGTAAAATTATTTTTAAGGGTAGGATTTTTAATTAATTGTAACTTTTTAATACCCTGAGTATGAAAGTTCCTCAAAGCCCTATAATTGGAAGGGAAAAATTAAAAAAATTGTACCATTCGGGATGTTTTAAATGACTCGGTGAATTGGCAGCGTTGGCGAATATTTTGTAAAACACTGTATTAATTTGAGTGCTATTGAGACAGAGTTTTTCATAAATTACTCAAATTTAAAAAATATTAACGCTTGAAATTGCCAAAAAAATAAAGGTCATATTTAAATTTTCAGATAATTCAGCATAAATTTTTCTTCAAAACATTTTGAGTGTGTCTAAATTCTTAAATGCTGGTTTAACAGATATGATAAGTCGTAAATTATTACTCCGCAACCATATCCTTTTTTATCTATGTTGAGATGTCAATAAATTGTCCTTATTGGTAATAAATTATATATATAACCATCATATTTTTAAAAAAAAATCACGGTTTATACATAAATATATTTACATGTACCATGTACATGTTTATAATATATTTATTTATATATTTAAATATATATATATATATATATATATATATATATATATATATATATATATATATATATATATATATATATAAATATATATATATATATATATATATATATATATATATATATATATATATATATATATATATATATATATATATATATATATATATATATATATATATATATATATATATATATATATATATATATATATATATATATATATAAATATATATATATATATATATATATATATAGATATATATATATATATATATATATTTAAATATATATATATATATATATATATATATATATATATATATATATATATATATATATATATATATATATATATATATATATATATATATATATATATATATATATATATATATATATATATATATATATATATATATATATATATATATATATATATATATATATATATATATATATATATATATATATATATATATATATATATATATATATATATATATATATATATATTTATATATATGTTTATATACATATACCACCTGGCATATGTATATAAACATAGGTGTGATATGACTTACATATACCATTCGTATAAAAAAAATCTTTTGTCGAGACACGTATAATATGTATAAATGTAATCAGGTTTGTCGAAAAAAAATATAACCACTCATTTCGTACGTTCATATTTCTATTTGAGTTACCCACAAAATGAGAAATTTATGCATACCGGGTCTGTGACTAATGACTAAAAAGGAAACGGTGATAAAATCAATCCCATGTATGTGGTAATATCTTTTTGGATAACCCTGTATTACGTTTTTAGGGTGGAAATTCATAGCTTCATACTAAAAGGTTTACTCTTAATGTTTTAATGACTGCATGACGACTTCAATGGCCATAATTTCTCGACGAATATTTATTTCTTTGATCGAACCAAGATTCTTATCGATTTAAGATTTTACTTTTGGAGAATTCGTATAGTAACAGAAATAAGCCATGTGAATCGAATCCAAGTTATACGGTGGTAAATTTATGTACCCCGTCACGATATTTATTTACTGGTGAAAAGTTATATGGTAAAATAACTGAAAAAAAAATTTCGAGGTGTAAAATCTAGAATCTAGATCCAACATATTGAAACCATGTTTTTAGGTAATAATCAACGCAACCTTACAAAACAAGGTCAAAAAAATAATGCTGAATATTTTCGTAATATTTTGAGTGTATCTAAGTTCTTTTTATTTTTTGACATCTCA
Organism: Brachycentrus maculatus; assembly: GCF_059751285.1. Lineage (NCBI taxonomy): Eukaryota > Metazoa > Arthropoda > Insecta > Trichoptera > Brachycentridae > Brachycentrus > Brachycentrus maculatus. The sequence goes on from NW_028280951.1 coordinate 84,763, forward strand.
TCAAAGATGAAGAAGAATATGGAAGTCTGGGCATTTACGGGGCAGACGACCGTCATAGGCTGGTTTAAGTGATCACTTTACACACGTGTAACATTCACCAATTCTACCCATTCTTGACAACCACACTACTCAAACTCTCGGAAGTTCAATTTATATGAACCAATTTAGAAACCTTGTTCTTGAATCACTAGAACTTCACTTCTTTACATCTCACCAATAGATGTCTCTAGTGAAGTTCTAGTGATTCAAGAACAAGGTTTCTAAATTGGTTCATATATATTGAACTTCCGAGAATTTGAATAGTGTGGTTGTCAAGAATGGGTTGAATTGGTGAATGTTACACGTGTGTAAAGTGATCACTCAAAACAACCTATGACGGTCGTCAGCCCCGTAAATGCCCAGACTTCCATATTCTTCTTCATCTTTGATGAGATGTCAAAAAATAATATGAAAGTAACTCCTGTAATTGGAGATAATCCAGATTTTGTGAAAAAGTATTTGAACACACTCAAAACTTTGTATCTAAGTTCTTGTTTACGAATCTGGGTTTTCTACATTTAGGAGTTATTTTTACATATTTTTGAACATCTAATGACAGTCATGTTTAAAAAAGAACGGCGAATATTGCACGTATGTAAAGTGACAACTTAACCAGCCTTTGACAGGCCATAAGCCCTGTAAATACTTAGACTTTCATATTCTTCTTCATTTATGTTTTTGATCAAACTCCAAACTCCAACAAATTTTCTTAAGAGAATCTGCTAAAACAATATTTATTTATGTTGTAATCATGTATTGTTCACCACCGTAGTATAATGATCAACGCGCTTGGCTACCGTTCTGGAGGTCCCGGGCTCGATTCCGATGCGGGTCAAAATTAATATGGGTGATTTTCACTCTCACACTTATATCTAATTCGCCCTAGACTGGTACAAATATCGCAGGGCTGATCACCTTGCCTTTACACAATTAACGAACAAGATTACACTACGTGTTTTTTATCGTCACTACGATGCAGTACCTTATGCATCATTGGGTGCGGACGAGTTAAAGGGAAAAAATAATGTATGCCATATTCTTTTTTTATTTATTGTTTCGGCATTTACTTTGTGGTAAGACATAAAAATTATAAAAGAACATCACTTGTTTTTATATCACTCGATTTTATTTATGACTACTAGTTTCGGTAGCTTAGCTTCCATCCTCAGGTCTAAATGTAAACTTAAACATAATCAAGAATAAACTGTTATATTAATAAGGAGAGGGGTGAGTTACGGAGAGAGGATGTTAGTCAAGGGGGCGGAGTTTGAAAAAAAAAGGAAAAATGGAAAGCAAAGGTCAAGAATTTTGAAACAATATATTATTATAGAATTAAGTTTTTTAGTTTTCTAAATATTCTAAATAATTCATAATTTGGCCTTCATGTGGTACAAGGTGTAATAGTTTTAGTTTATGAGAGTAGAATGAGTGATTTGTATCTATAATGTGATTTGAAAAATCCGAAAAATAATTACTAAGAAGACCACTACGATGTTATTTTATTCTAAAATTTCTCACGGATGTTTTTTTTTACTAACGCCCCCTCCTCCTAACTTATCCCTCTCCTTATTTATAGAGCAATTTATTTTTAATTATGTTCTAGTTTACATTTAGACCTGAGGATGGAAGCTTAGCTTCTGAAACTAGTAGTCATAAATAAACGCAAGTGGTATAAAAATAAGTGTTTTTTTTATTATTTTATACCATTATCTATAATGAAGTGTTACATACACCTATGGGTGATTGTTCACTTATACGATGCATTATATGAAGTACTGAAAATATCAAAGTTCAAACGCTATTTTCATCAATTCCTTCATAGCAAATGTTAGCTTTTCCCTGAATTTTGTTAGAGTACCGACCCGAACATACATACATAAAACGTTGAAAGCACTGAAAGACAAAGAGACAGAATATTAGCTGAATGAAATGTCAGTACATAGAGCTTTTCCGCAAAATAGATGTTCATAAAACTTATTATCAAAAACATGCTTAAAAAATTAACTTTTCCATCCAACCAATTATTTCAGGAAGCTTATCTTTTGGAGCTACGAGAAATCTATTGCCAACAGTGTATAACATTTATTTTCTAAAAATATTAATAGATCTAGCCAAAGAACGAATAATTTACTAATTTTATTCAATTTTATTTTTACATAATATAATATTAAAATCCGCCTCCGTAGTGTAATGGTCAGCACGCTCGGCTACCAGTCTGGAGGTCCCGGGTTCAATTCCCGAAGGGGGTAAAATAAATATAAGTAATTTTTTTCACTTTCTTATGTATTCAATATCACCCTGGACTGGTACCTGAAGCGGAGGGCTGATGACCTTTCCTTCATGTGTAAACGATCAAGATAACACTGCGTTTATATGACGCAGTGCCCTATGCACCATTGGGGTGCGGATAAGGGTTTTATTATTATTATTATTAATTTTATAGCTCGAATACTGTTTATTTTTTCCACAAAGACTATATGTTAGACATTAATTACCTAAGTTTGTATCGATTTAAATTTTTGCTTAAATTATTTATTTCTAAAAAAACAGATCTAAGTAACTTCCTCTTATAAACATATAACTCATATAGTACATATTTGCAATTTTATTTTTCATCTTTTTGATTTTTTGTTTTCTGTTAAAATCAAAAATTTTCGTTTATATATGCACTTTTAATTTAATTTTATTTCTGATATCTATCGTATTCTTGCCAGTGCCCTCTTAAAATAACCTTAAACAAAATGTATACTCACACACAGGCCATGCCTTTGTGGTATGTTTTTTTTGTATAATTTTTTTTTGTACTTGTAATTATAATGTTTTGTGAAATTCAAAAGAAAAAAAAAATATTGTATGTGAATTAATCAAGAGTTCTTGATTTTTCTCAAGTACTTAAGTCATACCAGCTTTTTAATTTAAACTGATGTGTATGTTTCTTTTTACCTTATATCTACCTATAAATGGTCACTCATAAGCCGTTTCTAGAAATATTCAATGAACTATCCATTAAACAGCTTCCAAAGTAAGAAATTGAATGTCAGGCCGGAAAAATTCCAAGCTCATCACAAAACTGCTTGTCAGGCACATACAGGGTGCTCGACATGAAGCATCACTGGACTTCAGTGTTTTCTGGACTTTCAACTGACGAAAATAAAAATACGCCTCAAGTATGGAACGAGGTAAACGTTTCTTGAAATAATGTTATTATTTAACACATATATTTCAAAACTAAAAACACCATATACAATCATTGAGCACAAAATTTCCCTACCCTCAAATTATCACATCTAAAATGCTCACTCAAAAGCACGCACCAGACTACGCTTTTTGCCGTAAAGAAAACTCGCGAGAACAATATTTTTATGTCTTCCGTAAAAACGTGATCGCGGCCTTATTTCCACGGATGATATATATTCCTTTCAATTTTAAACAGCTCCCGAAAAATGATTAGAAATCCGAATAATTGGAAATTTAAAACGAATTTCTTGCCAATACAGAGACCTCGCATTAGTATTTCCCCGTAGACTTTGGATCTCCAATTACTCCCTCCTTACATTGCTTGTCAAATACATAAAAAGGACAAAAATTGTTTCTTTCTTCTGTAATTTATTTCTGAAAGTTTAACCGATATTTCCACTCAGCGAGTCTTAAATATTTTAATCAGATGGAGAAACCTACAAGGTTTATTGGCTACACGACCAGAATATTTAAGTGTATTGTAATTTCCTGTGGAAATCTGGCGAAGAAAGTTTCTTCATTGAGAAAGTTATGAGAATCAGGTGAATTAATTTTGAGTTTACGCATTGGTGAAGAAGTTTTAGGTTACTTTAATTAGAATCCAAAGGCATTTGTTGTTACGTAAAGTTTACATTGTGAATTGTAAACAGAAAGAAAATAATTGCTTACATATTGATCGATAAACTTGAGGTGTTTCTGTACCTTTACTCGATGAATTAAAAACCAATTTTCTGATTGACTATTAAGTGTTTGCTTATGTAACCGAAGTGTCAATTCCATTGACGACCTTCAATACTCGTATTTAACCAATTTCTTTCTGTTTACTTATTTCAGTATGTAAGAACACCTAAATATATAATTATGGACGGCTAGAGCCAAATTAGTTTTACTCGAAAAAAAAAACAAATGAAAAACTAACGACATAAAAAATTCAAACGCATATGAACAATACTCACGGTACGAAATGATTTTTTTCTTTATATTTCATTAAAAATTTCAATAAAATTAGGCAGTTTAATATGTTACTTTTTTTAAACATCTAGTTTTGTAAAATAACGAATGAAAAATGGCTATTATTTAGCAGAGATCCTTTTATTTGGATGTATGCAAGATCCGAACCAGATTTTTTAATAAACTGGAAAACGCCCGAAAAAAAGAGAAGAAAGAAAAAAAATTGTTTTTAAACATTTAATTAAAAAAAATGAATTGAATCAAACCATATTATTTCAAGAAATTATTCAAAAAACCTTTATTTTTTCATTATTTTTAGAAAAATATTTTAGATGTGCGTTTTTTTTATACTTAAACTAAGGTGAAGAGTTTACTGATACTAAAATAGGAGAGTCTAGTATATACATGGGTAAAGATCTATCGTTGGATTGCTTTAGTGATCACTTGTGTGTAGCATTTAAAAATCGAAAAATAAATGTGAGATGCCATGTTTTTTACTGTTATTATTTTTTTAAAATCGATACTGCGATAAACATTAATGGGAATTCCAAAAAATAACTTAACACATTTATCACTTGATTCTAAGCTACTCGCGTAATTGTCATCAAATAAATATTTAGAACATTAGTGCGAAATTTCATTAGTAACCATAAACGAACGTCAGGTGAAGTTGTACTAGTACTAATTGTGAATTAACTAGAGAAGTTTAATACAGGTGACCATTCGTTACAGTTACAACATTAGTGTGTAAAGTTAACTGAGCCGAAACGTAAACCGGGGTGACGTGAACCGGGAGGGCGGGTCGGTGAGGGGAGGCGACATTCTGGAAAAGTTGGAGAATGACTGGAATGCATGGGAATTTTAGTGCTACTATCGGAGGCCTGGCGGTCGCTTTCTAGTTTGTGGTTTCAGTTTATCCTAGCAGCGTTTCTCAAAATATTTCACTAACAGTTAAAACAACATAAATTATTTTTTTGGCCTTTTTAACGGATGTATGCTCTTGTTCCTTTATACATACATGGCTTTTTTTCATGTAACGTGGTGGAACGGCGTTCCGACACATTTTTTCACGGATAAATTTAAACCTTATTTTTTCGAAACCAATAAGATTAAGCCATGTTTGCGCTTACGTAATTACAATCTATATTTATATCATTCATCTAAATGATAAAATAAGGTATTGTTATGAATATTTTAATGATGATTGATTTTTTTTTGTAAATTTTTGTCATTAATTTTGGGTTTGAATTTAAACAGTTATTATATTAAAACGAATAATAAGTTCTAAATGACAAACAAAAAAGAAAAAAAATTAGAAGATTTTTTTACTCTCCTGTAAAATTGAAGTAGGTTGGCATATATTTATTTTAATTACAATTATTATCCTGTATAAGTTTTTTTTTTAGTTATTTAATTTAATGTTAAAAAATATTACTTATCGATACATCATTAACTTTGTTGAAAAACAACATAAATTTTAATATTACAATAAAATACTTGTATGAGATCGCATTTGAGTTTATTAATGTAAATAAAACTAATTTTCAGAACCACAAATGTTTACACTAGTCGTGTTAACATTAAAACAACAAAAATTGGTCTCGTATAATTTTTAAAAAAATATATATTTTGACGTTGAATAAACAACCATGTGAATTAAACATCGATGTTCTTTCAGCATGATTAGTACTTTACAAGTTTGTTTATTTATGTTCTAGTATGTATGTTTGTATGGCTAGCAGTGTACAGTCGGTGTCATACTGTTAGGATCAACATTTATTACTAGAATATTTGCAGAATTAATATTGAAGAATGTGCCACAAAACGTTGTATGATGGTGAAATAAGGAAAGAATGCAAGGCATAGAAAAACAATAACGATAAAATTAAGAAAGGTGTGTTGAGATGGTTTTGGTATGTGAATCGATATGCGAAAAAAAATAAGGTGAATGTGGTTATATTAATATTAATAAAAGCAGATAATTATCAAGAGAAACTTGGCATGATCAAGTATTTCAAATACTTGAAAGTGGTCAGATCAGGATTTGGAATAATTGGCGGGTATATATGAAGAGATGCATGAATGTGGAAGAGGAAAAGATTATTTACAAAGACCGATTGGTGTAGCTTTATTTTCTCTCTATCTATTCCTGCGGAGAAGCGTCTTAGTGGTTAGTTAGTTTTCCTTAAAACTTTATTTCCGACAATTAAACAAATCTATAAAATGGAGGCTTTGCTGGTAATTTTTACTCATGCAATAAAACGAATTACATGGTTAATTAGTTTAATTAATTTGTCGTGGTCACTAATCGATGCCCACCCACTGCATGCAGGTACACACATGATATCTATCTGGGATCAGGATCACTGATGAGCCAAGTTAGTTTCGGTACTAACGTAATCAATATTAATTAACGTTTATGTAACTTCCCCCACCCGAACGCGATCGATAATTAAAATTAAAATTCTTCTTGTGTCCAGCGGTTGATAGGGGTCGGTTAAAATAATTTGTCCGGTAGGTACTTCGGCGAATTGGGAAACTTTTAAACTCTTTAGGCTTAAGGGCGGCTCGTTAAAACGGGCGTTTAGGAACAAATGCCAATACAGAATGCCACGAAAGTCAAGAGATATTCAGAAAAAAACTATTTTATATGTGTGTAGGTATATTTATATGAAATCATTAAGTGAAATTTTGTTTCTTCGTTTTAAAGAAATAGAACCTTTTTTGAGTAAATACCACTTTTTCTCAAAATCTATTTTGACACGTGTTTCGATGCTCATCAGAAAAGTCAAAAAAATAAAAGATAATAAACACATAATTAACAATATGATAATGGCTTAAGCTTCCCCTCAATTGTCTACGATCCCACTGATAATAAATCAAAATAAAAATCACAAATAAATAAATAAATAAGAATAGGAAGCAGCTCCTACCTCTCTTAAACCTTCAACGTCAAACTCTTAGACTCTAATGTAAATTAAAAATGGAAAGATTTTATCTTCATCAGGAACTTCTTAGCTTGTGCTCATTACTGAGAGGAAATCACGAAAAACTCCTCAGGAGAAGCTGAACTATTGACTGTCAACAGTCCTTCCGTTCCACTAAAAACGAGTTCGGCATTTTGTGTCCTAGCTTGGTTTATGGTACAAATGGCTTTCACTATTTTAATCATGTATGATACCATTATCTTAGTATTTTTTTATGTCATAGGTGAAACTATCAGTCACAGGTATTCGCATTACTCCGTCAAAATTTCAAATCATTCCTAGATTTTAGATATTGAAAAAACGCATTAGCAATTTTATTAAAAAAAACTAAAGCGTCCTCCACGTGTTACACTTGATCTCCTCCACCCTGTACAAAGAATTAATTCTTGTTATGGATATTCTCACTTTATACTCCTGTAGAATTCCAGGAAAACTTTATTTTCATGTAAATAAACGAAATACAATTTCAAGATTTAAGATAACAGAATCGATCTCCAGAAATAATAGATTGTTTTTCCAAATGTCTGCTACAATTGAGATTCTGTCGATAATCTTACTTACTCTATAAATCATGTCAGACACTTCTTAGAAATTTATCTTACAGATACAAATACATTTGACCTACACACTCTTAGTTTAAAAACTGCAAAATCGTCGCAAGAATTTATTTTATAATATATTATATGCTAAATACGTATTATAAATTTATTTTAAGCCAGTTTTACCAGCTATGTATTGTTGTGGCTCAGTCTGGTGAAATGGAAAAAATATAAAAGAAAACACACATTTGTATGTAATACGTAATTTCACAATGTTTGTGTTGCAATATATATATATTTTAAACATTGAAATAACAATGCAATCTTAAACATTGAACATAATAAGTGACAGCAGCTATCAAAAAGCATGCTGTCCGCAGTAAGAAATATTATGGTGGAGACTGACCGGAGTATTTCGTCGTAACGTAATACATTACGATACAAGCATTCGTATAGTCAGTACAGCGAGCCGAGCTGATCGCCCCTCGTTCCGAATGCTCCTTCCGAAGTCGGATGCAATTTTAAATCAGTACCAGGGTTGCCAATCTGTGGGAAATTCCCCAAACTACGGGGAATCTTTTTTTATCTTCATTTGAAGAAAGCTGTAATTTATTAAAATCACAGAACCAAGAATCACGTCTTCTCCGTCCGACATTTTTACTACGAATGCAAAGTTGCAAAGATTCATACAGATTTTGGGCTATTGATTACAAATGTAATACAGATTTCCAGACTGTAATTGAGATTTTTTTGGTTTGGCATATGGCAACACTGAGCACAAGGCCACAAGCGAGCAGTTCTAAACGAGTGTTCTAAACGAGCACTGATCGCGGACAGTCAGCAGTGCCGTAACGTCGTAACGTAACATGCTCGCCGCGAGCGATATTACGACGTTACGTTACGACGAAATGCTCCGGTCAGTCTCCACTATTGGTGTAACGTGTTTTGCTGTAAATTTAATTTTGACTAGTAAAAACAATATATAAAAATGCCGTAAATGTAATGAATTATTAAATTATAGTCTCTCAAATAGTTAAAGCGTTTTTTTTTAACGAACATTGTCATCTTAAGTGACACCGGGTGTCAAGAAGCAAATTTAGTGTTTTGTGCATTACGGTCAACAGGTGGAGCTGCCATTTCGGTAAAAAGGGAGTTTTTCAACAACAACAAAACTGTGAAAATTCCAGTGATATGTTCAATATAAAACACGGGAATATTCTTATGCAACGTTTTGTCAAAATTTCCTAAATAAGCGATCTTTTATTTTTTGTATATTGTAAATAGACTATTTTCCTGTTCGCGTGACGTTTTATTCGGTTTCATAGTCTACAACTACAATGATCCTACGCATTTGAAATAAAATAGGTACTTTAAATTATGTATGATATCGTTATTTTGTAACACCATTATTACTTAAAGCATTTTAATAAAACATTTAACATCTATATAAACATATTTCCCTCACACCCAAAGGACCTGCCTTGTAGACAAGAGACGGGGTTGTCAGGACGAAAGGAGTGACAGGGATTAGATTGAGCATTTGTAATGTTAGAATAATGAAACGAAATAAAACGATACTTCTCTACCCTAGTAAAGCCCTTTATGTAGATCTCAAAGAAGGGGAAGATTTACGAAAAAATATTAAAAGGGTCAATTACTTGAAAGTTACATTAAAAATTCATCTAAAAAAGTTTAAAATTTTAATGAAAATATTTAATATAGAGATAAGAAATTAATTAAAATCAAATACGAGACTTAAATATTGCCATCTCAACATACATAGGATGAAAAATTATATGAATGTCTTACAACCAAGGGTTAATACAAGGGTTACAACCAGTCATAGGCTAGTATAATGATCACTTTATGCAGGTGTAACATTCACCATTGTATCCATGATTAATAATCACTATACTCTAACCAGTCCGAATAAGGAACTATCCGACATCAGATACGTGATAGTTCACAAGAAATTCTCTGGAGAGGTGGTATCATATGTACATCGCTCACTCTTTTCAACAACGTCAAATATAAAAAAAACTTGATTTTTCAGGAGATCGTTTATAAAGTTTAAAAATAATGACATATATTAAAAATAAATATCAAGGCACTTATTGAACTTTTTACCGTGCAACAGATCTTTTTAAGTAAAACCTAAAGATTTTTTCTCCATTTGAAAAATATTAAGTTTGTTCAAAAAAATTATTAAACAATTAAAGAAGATGTCCGTAAATGTAATTTTTATTTTTATTAAACCTTACGACCAGTTATTTTATTCATAATATTTGGATTGTGTCGAAATCTTTGCTGACCCAGATTTGTAAATAAAAATTTGTACACAGTCAAAATATTGTTGGGGAAAACTAAATAACATTTTCATGTCCAGTTCTCTTAAATATAACTACTTATAAAATTAAATAACAACTGTATACTTTTTCCTCATAAATTATAGTTGACCAGTGACCAGGTTTCGTCGTAAACGATATCACCAGTCTGATGATATCGGTACATGATGAAACACAGTCACTAGACAAATTAAATATGTGTGTAAAAAACTTTGTACAAAGTTGTTATTTTTTTAATTAAATGCAGTTTCACCCATAAATGTCAGTACAAAACATTTACATAAAAAGTTATTTTACTCAGAATATTTTGAGTGTGCCAAATTTGTTCACCTAGATTTTTGAATAAAAACTAACAGATTTTTCTACAGTTCTCTAAAATATTACTACTCTTTAGTTTTTTTAATTACTATGTTAAAATTATGAAACAGTTTAAATTAATACATTCAATCTCATTGCAAACAACATGTTATTTATAGATAAAAGTGTAAATTCATGTTAATTTATGTAAATATACAAAGGTACATATCACCTAATGCAATTAAGTTTACTTGAATAAATCGCATTATGTAAATATGTAGTGTGTTAATACCCGTATAAAACTTAGTGAAACCAATCGATGCCTCAAATTTTACAATAGAAATCTATCTAAATTACTTGATTTTAGATATAAACCAGCATTATTGAAACACTTACCTTATTGTATAATATTATATTAATACCAAAAATTATTTCAATTAAATTTTTATATGTTTCAATTTAAATTTAAATTTAGGGCGAGCCAATGAAAATAGGATAAAAATGTTTTTAATGTTTATTTTAACATTTAATTTATGTTTCACTTGGTAAATAGCACTTTTAATTTTAATAAATTTTGATACCATATGTGTTTCTATGCATTCAGAAACACATATGGTATCAGACAGATACAGCTAGTATTTGAAATAAAATTGATAAAAATTCATAACACTGTTACAAAAATACTATTAAAAAAGTGTCCAGTATCTCTCAAGGGTCCTGTAACTGAACTGTGCCTCAAATGTAATTAAAAAATATATTTTTTATATCTTTACAAAAGATCTTATTCTAAAATTGTACGAGTCTCAAGGGTAAAGCATAACATCAGATTTATTCATCTTCTCTCCTTAATATTATTTTTCATCAGATGCATTGTCAGGCTTAAGGTTCAAATTTATCGAGGCCATGATGAGAATTTTCCAAAATTTATTTCGAGATATTTTTTCAAAATCCAGATATAAATTTCAATTTGTTTTTCGCGTTGTTGCTGGATTTTAATATAATAAAACATGTTCTCGGAATTTACGAGATCACTTAATCATTTTTACCAAGGGATTCAAATATGATATCATGTGCAGTTCCTAAAAAAAAATACTCGGATGTTTTCCAAAGAGGGTATTGAGTAAAAGGAAAAAAGATATATTAATAATTATTCAAATATTAAAAGCACGTTTGAAACATGCGATCTCTCAGACGAATGTGCTTCAAAATGATGTATGATAGATATTCGAATGGTGAAAAACGGAAAGAGTTTCAATTTAAACCCTTATCCACACCCCAATGGTGCAAAGGACACAGTGTTATCTTGATCGTTAACATACGAAGGAAAGGTGATCAGCCCTCCGCTTTAGGTACCAGTCCAGCGTAATATTGAATAAATATTAGAGTGAAAAAATCACTTATATTTATTTGACCCCCTCCTGGGAATCGAACCCGGGAACTCCAGAACGGTAGCCCAGCGTGCTGACCATTGCACTACGGGAGCGGATAAAGGACCAGGAAAAAGAATGCAAGACTAAAATAAGTGCTATCGATAAAATTAAGAAAGGTGTGTTAAGATGGTTTGGCCATATGGAACGAATGAGGGAGGAAAAAAAGGTCAAATAAATTTATGAGGCGAATGTTGTTGGAAAAAAGGATCAGAGGAAGACTGAAAAAAGTTGGCACGATCAGGTGTGTCAAATATTTGAAAGTGGTCAGGTCAAGAGTCGAAATAATCGGCGGGTACGTATGAGGGGATGGATGTGTGAATGTAAACGAGGAGAAGATCGTTTGAAAAGACAGAGTGGTGTGACGTTCTATTCTCTCAGTTATATTTTAGTATAAAGGTTACTGCTAACATTTGTCGTGAAAAAGAATACAGTATTTTTTTATATATTGAAAAAAAATAATTTCAGATTATTTTTGGACATTTCTTTATGAACTCGAAAGATATTTATTAATAATATGCCTTTTTATCCTTGTTATTTAATATTAAATTCGAATAATATCTGTTTAAGTAAAATCAAAATATAAGAAATGAAATAACAAAATTAAAAAGAAGATGATAAAATTATTTTATACAAAAAACAGATTTCAAGAAATCTTCTTTCCGAAATCCTCTTATGATTTTACTTAATACACAATATCCATTCTTCAACAAATTTAAATTGAAAAATAAATTTATTTTTTACCTGTTTAATTTAATAAATGTAATTCGAGGTATTTTATATTAAGTTTTTTTTCCGTTTATTAGTCTGAAGATCCCCATTTTTGTTTGTTGATTCGCCCTTTTAGAAATTAAATCCGGAACTGTTTTTTTCTTCAGTTTTTTCAGAAAATATTTAAATTAACATTAACGTGTATCTTAACTTCGTAGTTAATGCGTACTGTTTCCTTTGGAATTGACTTCAAAGAATCAAACACAAGATATAAAGCACGTCACTCAAATGACAACTTCGAAATAAAAGGTTCGGTTATATATATTTTTTCAACATTGGTAATTTTGTCCTTTTTTAGTGGTCGTTTACAATTTTTTTTAGGGAATATCGTTACATTTCTTTCAACAAAAAAATATGAGAAGCACTCAAGGCTTGTATTGTTTTTCAGTCTTAGTAATGGTCGGGCATGAATGTAGAAGAGGCAAATAATGTTTTCAAAGACAGATTGATGTGACTTTATATTCTCTTTGCCTTCCTCTGATAAAAGTAGCGTAAAGGTTAGTTAGTGGCAACATGATATTATATACAAATATGTATTTGAATAAAGTAATTTATATTTAATGCGCCTCCGTGGTGTAGTGATAAGCACGTTTGACTACCGTGCTTGAAGTCGCGAAATCAATTTCCAAGGGCGATTTATCACTGTAATATTATCTAATACTGCATTTGACTGGTAGTACCTGCAACGCAAGACTTATTAATATTCCTTAATTAACGATCAAGATAACACTACTTCTATACGATGCAGTGCTCAGTGCTGCAATGGGTGTGGAAAAGAGTAAGAAGAAGAAAATATGTAAATGTCTTTGAGTTTTCGGCTTTTATGGACTATTTTACCAAAATATTATTATAGAATAAAATAACAAGAATGAAGTTTTTTCCACAAAAATTATTATACTATTCAATTCAAACCCTTATCCGCACCCTAATGGTGCATAGGGCACTGCATTATACAAACACAGTGTTATCTTAGAAAGGTGATCAGCCATCCGCTTCAGGTACCAGTCCAGGGTAATATTGAATAAATATTAGAGTGTAAAAATCACTTGTATTTATTTGACCCCCCCCCCCTGGGAATCGAACCCGGGACCTCCAGAACACTACGGAGGCGGACACTTTATACTTTATGTGGAAAAAACTATAATATACGATTATAGTTGTTATTTTATTCTATAAAATACAGTTTCAGCAAGAAATTTCAGTATAAAACTTTATTTACAAAACATTATTCATTCGTTGGAACCTTTCTCACCCTTGTATGTTCTTGTCTATCCTTCTTTGCTTTCCTAGTTTTCTTTTTATCTACATAACAATATACAATATTTTAATAATGTAATCAATTGTATTATTTTTATTCCGGCTTGTTTAAGCAGTAAGTGTAATACTAAGTCGGCTGTATTTTGTTTAATTCGACAAAGCATTATAAACTAAAGTAAAAATAAAAACTAATAAAACAAAAAAATAAAAATGTAAAGGAGATGATGTGGAGAGATTAGCTCTGGCTCTACAAATACGCCACTAGCTCTACTGTTTCTGGGTAACTTCATGAGGTCCCTGTATTTATTACTGTAACATTTATAATATTTTATTAAAATTTAACACTTGAATATACCACTTTATCGAGTTTTAATTTTATTTACGACTAGTTTCGAAAACATCTGTCGTTTTCGAAACTAGTCATAAATAAAAATAAATATTCAAGTGTTTAATTTTAATAAAATAATCGTGTCATTCCACAAAGTTAATGCCGAATCAATAAATAACATTTATAATATACCAGTACTATCTGCCCATTAATTTTAAAGGGTTTTTTAAACATAAAACTTGATCACTATTGCTTGTCAGTCTGTTATTGGTTGATTAGAAGTCGCTCCTTAGAAATAAGCTCTCTAAAGTTTTTATTTTCTGTACTTTAAGTTTAAATAATTGATTGTGAAAACTGTTTTCAGGCAGTGAAAATGTAAACATTTTTTACAAAAAGTGATAAATAAACAAAATGCTAAAAAGTGTTCTGTGATGTGATAAAAAGTGAACAGTATTACAATGTTAATGAATTTAAATCTATTTGCCTTGGCAATCTTGTCCAGCGAACTTCAGCTGTGTTCATTAATTGGTAAGTTGGTGAATTTAATTTAAAAATAACTCTTATACCTTACTGATGTCTTAACATAGAAAAATAAGATATTACCTACGGTTGAATGATGGGAACACATACTTATTATTTACAGGTCTTGTGATATCAAAAGAAATCTTGATAACATCTCCTTTTTTTACCAAGAAAGTATTTTTAGAAAAATATTTAAACAGCCTTGAAAACACGAATATTTTTAATTTTTAATATGAAAAATTTCTAACTAAGTTAGCAAATAAATGAATATTTTTTAGAATTTATATACAACTTCAATCATATTATTTTTTAGAACTTCAACTACATTATTTTACCCTTTGCATGAAATCAAACTAATATTTGATAATGATGCTGAATGCATCGAAACACTTGCCATAATAAATTTTAAGAAAAAAGTGGTAAATACCAAAGAAAATTAAATACCTAAAGTGAAAATAAACTAGTTAGATAAGAAATATATTTACAGATATGAACATCTTTTGATAATTTTATGTGAACAACGTAGTAGAATCAAAGAATTTTGGAATTTTTTAGTGTATTTTTTGAGTGCCTACAAGGACATCCAGGTTCGTATAAAATAAAACTTATTGTTTACAAAGTTTTTAGCCGCGAATTCCATCAATTTACTTAATGAATAGGCTTTCGCTCGCGGAAGAAAATTAATATCTTAAGCTTTGCAATAATTAAGAAATATAACGCCTAAAGCTTTATTGAAAGCTTTCCTTAAACTATTAATTTAAATTTATTGTATTAAGAAATAAAGCTACAAAATTGCAAGTATTTTGCGAGTGATATATTTTAAAATGGAGAATATGAAGTTTTCCATTGAATCCAATTGACGCCGTCTAATTAATTTCCAAGAAATCTCGACGGACGAAAAGTTTTTTTTCAAAGAAATTTTAAGCTTCTCAGTGGCTTAAGTATAGCATCAAATCATATCATTTTTAATAGAAGTATGGATATAATTTGTATTTATTAAGAAGAAAAATCAAAGAAAGACAAAATACGCTTGCAGCACCGTACTCTTGAAAAAAGTGAAACTTCCCAAAAAAATAAAGAATTAAACAGAATTTATATGCGAGACATCTCGAAAGATATATAGCAACACAAAATTTGCATTTTTTTCATTTATTCATTATTTACACTGTCATTGATTGGTGCGTCAATGGTAATACTGATATGAAGGATTTGTGATAACTATAATATAAAATTCAGAAAAAAAATTGCTTGTCAAAATCCTTGTTCACAAATCTAGGTTTCTCTGTTTAGGATTTTTTTTTGGATGTTTGGATATTTACACTGCTTTTCACTTAACCAGCCGATGACAAGTCATATTCCCGTTTCAATACAAAAATTTAAAAATGAAAATATACAATGAATTTATCTTAATTAAAGAAGAAATGAGAATTTGAGTGAGAACATGAATTACATTTGGATTTTATAATATTATCTATGCATATTAAATTAAATTAATCGCGGACGAAGGCTATTGTGATAATTGTACCAAACTGAAAATTGTGAGACACTATTATCAATCATTTCATAATAAAATAATGTAAACCTTCGGCTAAATGAATAAATTGAATATTTTTTTAGAGTAAAATATTTTTGTTCTTATATATTCTTTTCTAGTAGGTATTTGCGGTGTTTTAGTGGGAGATTATCATTTCATTACACAATTATTGAATAGGAAGTGATTCACTAAAAATTGTATTTTTTTCCTCTTGAATTTCATCAAAGTATAATTTTCGTCTAAATTAACTCACATTTGATGAAAATAACAATGAAATCAGAAACGTAAAACCATTTGAAGAATTTTTAGCTAAGGTAATATTAATATGACTATAAAAGTAAATACTATTAAAATTACTGATTCGCGTGCGAAGTATTATTTGTAAATTGTGATTTAATTTTTGCCTTGAAAATTTATGATTTGAAATAACATATAATTATACTACATTTAAGAAACAAAACTGTTTGAATAAATACTGTCGTTTAATCTTCATGAAACATGAAAAGGTAATTACATTCTACTCCTTTATTGGTTAGATTAAATGCTACAAATTCAGTCATTAGCGACTTCGGATTTATTTAAGTAGCTATTATATTTCTACAACTTCCTATGGTGCCTTTGTACTTTGTAACATATACCATTCTATCCAAGATTCACAGCCACAATCCTGAAATTTTGGAAATTATATTAATGTTTTAATTTATAAGATTAACTCCATGTTACTTCGTCTGTACGAACTATCTTTAATTAAAATTTATTAGTAGGTTTATTATAAGTATAAACCTTCATGAAAATATAGACAATAACATACTTTACTCAGTGAAAATAATCCAGAGAACAATAATTAAAGACATTTTGAAGAAAAAAAAATCACAACAAAATAATTATTTACAAAATTTTAAGTCCCAAATATAAAAACCATTTTTAAGAAAACCGCAATTTTTCAATCATTGAATGGTGACAAATATTTGAATTTTCAAAAAAGTTTATCTTCAGTAATACAATTACAACAAAATTTCAAATATTAAGAATTAAATATTGTACTTCAATAAAATAGAATAGAATAAAAAATATTATAAAAACCTATGTAAAAAAAACTCCACTGACCAGGCACGTAAGATGGCTTGGTGGTTCTGTGCAAAAAAATAAGATGTTAATTATGTTTACGATTTTTTAAGCAAATGAAATTATTTTTCATCATTTTTTCAGAAAACCAAAATAACTTTGATTCCATTATTTATATGAATGATTACGTTGTATTAGTATGAAGCAAAGGTCAAAATTAACGATTTTCATTTGAATGTTTTATCTAAAAAGCTTCAATAATCAAATCACAAAACCAATTTTAGATAATTTATGCAATGTCTGTCACGCTACCACTAGACTGTGACTCGGTAATATATTAAAATAAATTGAATAATTTATTAATACACCGCGATTTTTCGTAGCATTTAAAGCATTTTCAAACTAAATTCCTTGCATGTCAATATACCGTAGAATTAACGTAAATATACGAGTAGTTTTTCTTAGGTTAGCCAAAATATGAGCAGCCTTACACTATCTTAAAACTTTACATTTTCAAAGCTGAAATATATCCCTGTAATTTTCATAACCAGTATTTTTCAGTTACTGAAAAAAGTTTTGAAAACTGTCGCTGCGACAATACTTTTTTTTATATAATACTTAGGTTACTTTGCCGTCTTTTGAACACGCTAAAAAGATTTTATTTATGTAAAATTGTTGGCAGAATTATAATGGTGTAAGTCTGTTAGGGGCGTGCTTGAAAGGCAGAAAAGGTGGCTTAATAATGTAATATAAAGCCAGTCGTAAATTTTGATAGCCGCCCAATCATTTCAGGACACCCCACATTTTTCAGCACCGAAAACTACGTACAGTCTCTCGTCAAATTAATGCGAACATAACATCCTACGTACTTGATGATACATGTAAAAAGAATTTAAGAATTTAAGAATTGAAGAATAATCTAACTAGTTATTTCAATCTGTTGTACTACATAACATTTTGAGTGTGTCCAAATACTTAACTTTAGTTAACGAATCTGGATTATCTCCAATTATAGGAGTTATTTTTTATATATATTTTTTGGCATCTCAATTTAGAGGAAAAATTTAAATGTCATTGTTAATCATAGGTAGGATTGGTGAATGTTTTACGTTTGTTAAGTGATCGCTTAAACCAGCCTATGACGGTCGTAAGCCAAGTAAATGCCCAGACTTCTATATTTTCTATTGTACTTCAATCAAAAATTATTTCAATCTTTTATACCAAAAATTTATTAAAAGGAAATATTTTATATCTGAATGGGGGGGTATGGTGAATGTTATGATGACGAAGAAAAATAGGAATATTAAAATCTAACAAAATATCATATAATACCCATACATTGATTAAATAAGCAAGTTAACACTTGAACTACGTTTAAATAAATAAGTGGTTTATCTAAGTATATATTACAAATCATGATACTTTTTTTTTTATATGCAAGTACCACATATTTTATGATATTTTTTTATTAATATTTTTTTTAAATTCATTACAAAATTAAAATGATTGTTGTTTTTACTAAATACAACTTCATCTTTAAACCCTCATCTACACCCAATAGTGCATAGGGTACTAAATCATATAAAATGCAGTGTACTATTGATCGTTAATACATGAAGGAAAGGTGATCAGCCCTCCGCTTCAGGTACCACTCCAGGGTAATATTAAATAAATCTTAGAGTGTAAAATCACTAATTTTTATTTTCACTTTCCCCCCCTGGGAATCGAAACCGGGACCCACAGTACGGTACTCAAGTGGGCTGACCATTACACTACGGAGGCGGGTAAACATAATTAAATATAATTACAAATAATTTTCAATAAATATATAAAAAAAAATCATAATAAACCATATCCGCTCCCTAGGTGGAGCATATGGAGTCCACAAACTGTCTCCAGGCTTTTCTGTCGGCTGCCAGCTCCCTTGAATCCTCTCAAGTCAGATCCGCGTCCCGAAGTTCTGACGAGAACTGCCGCCGAATTGTCAGCAGTGGTCGTCCTGGGCGGCGCGAACCTGATGCCTTGTAAAAGAGGCAAGCTTGATTAAGGCTCTCAGGAGGCATGCGGAGTACATGGCCAAGCCAACTGAATCGCCTTTTCTTGACGACAGTTGTATTAATAAATATATAAGAGATAAAAAAAACATTGAAATATTTAACATATACACTTAAAATCACTTAATCACTTAATACAACTTAAAATCAAGAAATTTCCTTTTAAAAAAAATCACTTTGTTAAACCATTAATTTCAGGCGCTGAAAATAATTCTGACGGCGACTGATTTTCACTTCGGGCAAAATATTTTCCATTAAATTTTCCGGCAGACGTTGCCTTTATTTTTCCCACAATGGAGGCGATTTCGGCCTCCCGGTACAATCAATTCAAAGCGGATCTGACTTTCCCGTGAAAGACACGTGATACTCCATAAAATATAACAAAAGCACATTAACAATGAAATTGTACAGTCGGATTGAAATAAATAATTTGTTATAATAATTACCTAAAATTTCTGAAAATGATTCGCATCAATGCGAATAAGAAATAAAATTTTGTGGTATAAATGAAAGTTGTTATGATAGAAATTAGAATACTCAAATTAACAAAAATAGAAAAAAAAATTTAGTAGATATTCGTCCCCCTTAAAGTAGTCATTGCGTTAAGATACCGTTTTGGAGATTTGGCTTGGAGAAAAAAATACACCTTATTTTTCATGATAATGTATATTTAAATTGTAAAAGAAAAATACTTGTTTTTTACCACTTGAATTAAATTTATTAAAACTATGAATATTTAGACCTGAACATGGAAGCATAGCTTCTGAAACTAGTCGTTGTAATAAAATAAACTCAAGTGGTAAAAGACTAGTATTTTTTTTACAATTTCATCATGTCTTACCACAAAGAGAATGCCGAAACAATTAATAATATACATTTATTTAATACTACCCTTCACTGGTACCTGAAGCACAGGGCCTATCCACCTTAGCTTTATGTACTTAACGATCATGATAACACTGCATCCAATGCACCACAAGTGTTATTAAAGGTTAAAAAAAAATATGCTTCAAGCTTTAATTTTTTTAAATACATAAATTGATGACAAATGGTTTAGAAAATATTTCACGTTTCCATTTAAGCCGATACACACGCTTCCACAGCTCGACCGGTACAGGAGATCGATACGATGCTATAGCAAGACAATCATGACCGGGCAATTCCAGACTAAAATAGATTATTTAATTTAGACGTTTTTATCTAAAAACTGACAAATTATAAGAAAAAGGATTCGATTCGACCGATCATCCCATTCAATTTTCATAATTTATTCATTTTAAATTTTTTTAAATAAAATATATTAGTAGGTATATGCTTGAAGAAATTTAAATAGAACCATGTAAAGGAAAATATTTATATCATATATCATGTTTGAAAACAGATATTGGTTTTCGATTAGATATCGGAAATAAAATCAAAGTTGGATCATAATAAACGAGATAACTCCAGTAGCCTGGCGACATTTTTAATTTGTTTGATTCTCCAGAGAGCTTAGCGGATATTGCGGACAATTCTTTATCATACAGCATCGAAAATTCATGGTACAATCGAATAGGGTGAAAATTTCAAAAACACCTTCGCAGTATTTATTATGAATAACAGAGAAATCTTTTAAATTTTGACATCTCAATAAAGGTGAAGAAGAATATGAATATGATAAGGAGTTCTTAGATGTTATTATGGTTCCTTAAATGTAGATTTTTACGTATTAAATTCAGAAAAAATCCTCGATTTTTTTATCAACTTTTTTTTACTGAGATCTCGAAAAAAATTAAGAAGTATATGGAAGTCTGGGTATTTATAAGGCTTATGACCTGTCAGGCCGGTTAAGTGATCACTTTTTACACGTGTAACATTCACCATTCTATCTATGATTGATAACCACACTACTTAAATTTTCAGAACTCATTCATGTATCATAAAATTTTACGTTATTTCATGTGTGAGTTCGCAGAAGTATCTATGTATGTTTGATTTAAGAAAGGTTTTATTTAGCAGAGATCCTTTTATTCAAATGTATGCAAGATTCTTACCGAAATATTTAACGTACTGAGAAACGCCTTAAAACAATATTTAAAATTTTCATGCAGCTTATTATTTCACTAATTATTTTATTCATTTGAAAAAATTGTTTATTTGACCATAACAGCTGTCATCTTAGTACCATTTCTGTAAGATTTTATTTTGATTTTTTTTTATATAACTAATTCTACGTTTGTTTTCATACTAGACATGAGTCTATGTTTTGGAGAAACTTCGCAATACGGATTGGCTTTATTTAAAAAAAACCCTAATCAGCACCTCAATGGTGCGTAGGGCACTGCTTCATATAAACGCAGTGTTATCTTGATCGTTTACATATGAAGGAAAGGTGATCAGCCCTCCGCTTCAAGTACCAGTCCAGGGTCATATTGAATAAATATTGCAGTGAAAAAATCACTTATATTTATTTGACCCCCCCTGGGAATCGAACCCGGGACCTCCAGAACGGTAGCCGAGCGTGCTGACCATTACACTACGGAGGCGGACTAATGGCTTTATTTAGAGATTTAAAAAAAATTTCAAGACAATATATTGAAGGGAAAAAAATTAGGAAAATGACATGTTTTTTTAACTATAAAATCTATGGCTGTGTTTAGTAAGTTTTTTCAATTGGCAGAGACCTTCATGAAATGTCTTTATCATCAATATGAATATATCAATAAATAAGTGGAGACAAATCCAAAATATGTGATTTAACCCAAGATTCGGGTACACTGAAAATATTGTCTCTAAAATTTTGTATTTTTTTCAGTGGTTAACCCTTCACCGCAGACCCTCCCTCGACAGTCCCACGAGCCCACAGAGGATCTGTGGGGCCCGGGACTTTTATGGGAAGGGGCGCCCCCTCGCTTTACGGACAGCCTGAGCCCCCCAAACGTTACAGCCCAGGCAGGAGATGACGTCAGACTGCACTGTGGAGTCGAAGACTTGGGGGACAAAACGGTATGGTTGATATTCTTATTTGAATTCAATTAAATGTTAATTGAAACTTTGATTTTTTGTGTCTACTAAGTTGTATTTTATTGTTTAAAAACATATAAAAAAATCAATTTCGGGACAATTGTTTCGCCTAGTTATGGTATTTTTAAACGAATGACATTCGTTTGAAAATGCCATAACTTGCCATACCATGTTAAAATAATATTTGAATATGGCAATTGTTTTTGTATATAATTTTTCACAATAACTTTAATTTCAAGAACATATTAAAGAAAAGTAACTTTGAACGTAAAAAGTAAATTTTCTCACATCTAAGAATTGGCTATAAAACTAAAACTCTTTAAAAATGAACTTTAATAAGGGCATGATAGACAGTGTGACATAAACCGTAGATAGAATTCAAAGACACTTGGACGTTTGTATCGTTTTTCCAGTAAAACGTCAAACAACAAATATGTTGTATAATGACTTTAATTATTTTTTAGGGTTTTCTGTATTTCACACAATATTGACAAAAATATTTTAGATATTTTAAATCACTTAAATTTCGACATCAAACTTATGTAATCTTACTTATTTCCCAAATAAATTGTGAGATAAGTTTAACACAATGATAACAAATTTATAGATTTTTCACATAAATTTTATTTGACCTGTGACCGGCTATCGTCCTAACCGACATTATCAGACTAGTGTCTTTGTCGTTTTATTATATAAAATGAAGCTCCACCATGAAATGTTCATAAAAAACTTTTTAAAAATATTGTAAACATAAAAAATAACTGTTTTTTGTATGGAGTAAAAACAATCCATTTTATTTACTCACATATGTACAAATTATTTATTCATTCTCTCTCTTCTTTCACTCGAAAAAAAAACAAGAAAAAGATATCTCCCAAATAAATGTACTTCATTTTAGGAGATACTTTATATATTGTATTTGAAAATGTATTACAATCATAATATAATGACAATGGAAGAGAACATACGAACAATACGTGTTACTTAGAAGGATAAGTTGCAAAAAATATTTACGTTATTTAATAATACCGTTGAGCTGTTAATTTCGAGAAGACAAGACATTTCCACAAAAAGGTATTAGTACTTTTGTTTTTGTGTTCTGTGCGGTACAAATAACGTGACAACATAATTCAATTTGTGCGGCCATTAGCTACGCAAAAGCACATTTACTGAACTAAACCATATACTATATGGTGGATGTAGGAATATAATGGAATGGAATAACAATTTCTACTAGAAAAATAGCACATAACTTTTTTTTATTATAAAGTATACGTCGTCACTTTTCTTGTAGTCGGGAGTTGCATTTATTATTTACCTTGATTATATATTTAATGATAATAAAACCCTTATCAGCACCCCAATGGTGCATAGGGCACTGTGTCATATTAACGCAGTGTTATCTTGATCGTTTACACATGAAGGAAAGGTGATCAGCCTTCCGCTTCAGGTACCAGTCCATGGTAATATTGAATAAATATTTAAGTGAACTGAATCACTTATTTTACCCCCCTTGGGAATCGAACCCGGGACCTCCAGAACGGTAGCCGAGCGTGCTGACCACTAGCGTTATATATATATATATATATATATGTATATATATATATATATATATATATATATATATATATATATATATATATATATATATATATATATATATATATATATATATATATATATATATATATATATGTATATTTATATATATATATATATATATATATATATATATATATATATATATATATATATATTTATATATATATATATATATACATACATAACTTAACTCAACATTCAGTAACTCAAGGGTACTAAATTTTACTGTCCTAAATATCAATCATATTTAAAGCATTTACATTGTGGCTAGTCATTTTACATTAATATTTTTAACAAAAATGTTTTTAATATTAGTATACGAGTATAACCACTCACCGAGATTTTTGTCTACCGGTTTCGTAAGGTACCCGTCTCTTCGTCAGGACAAACAATACAACAGCATGCAAACAATACTACACGTAGCACCATAGCACTATTAAACTTTTATTACTGACCTAACCCTCAGTTACCACTCTTTATGTATTATATGTCTAAAATACAATCATCGCCTCTTCCATATTTATGCATCTTCTCATACGTTTCTACCGATTATTCCAACTCCTGGCCTCACCACTTTCAGGTATTTGAAATACTTGAAGATGCCATGTTTTCCACGGTCTAACTCTGTTTCTATTTCCAACTACAATCGCCTCGTAAATTTATTTTTAAACTATTTTTTCTTCACTCATTCGTTCTACATGTCCACACCATCTCAATATAACTTTCTTAGTTTAATCGATAATGCTTATATTGGTCTTACATTATTTATTTATTTCACCGTTCAAACGTCTGTCATACATCGTTTAGCATCACATTCATCTGAGGGATCGCATTTTGACTCATCCATGCTTGGTAGCAGGATCAGTTGTCGTCTGCCAGATTACTTTTCACTTTTAGGTTTTTATTCATATAGATATCTCGTATATCAAAGAGATCGACAAAAAAGTAATAAAGCATGTGTGTACAAAAAATAATGCAAACACATAATGTAGGGTTATGTTGTGAATCCTCATTTCCTTCTTTATCTGCCAGGTTTTAAGGTTATGTCGAACGTAATAAATACACCGTACGTCCATATGTTTGTATTCTCTTCGTACTTTATGTGTGTAAGCTGGAGATTTGATACAATAAGGTAGAAGAACAAAATGAATAAATTTGAATGTTGTTCTCAAGGATACGAGATACCTAAAAAATGTATCGTTCACAGGATGTTCCTAAATCTCCTCCTTCCTTTGGGATTCTTCTACGTATATAACAAGAACATTTTCTTGCTTGCTTTTTTATTTATGTTTTAATGTATAATCTAATTGATTGATTATTGAATAAATTGAAATTAATGCAAACATGTTATCAAGAAGCCAGAAATTATTTATTTATTATCTTTTTATAACATCTCAATAGAGATACAGATAGAATATAATTTACAACATTTTGAGTGTGTTCAAGTATTTGGTATATTAGTATATTCACAAATCGGGATTATCTCCAATTATATGAGTTATTTTTTTATATTATTTTTTGATATCTCAACAAAGATGAAACATAATTTGAAAGTCTGGGCATTAACGGGGCTTACGACCGTCATAGGCTGGTTTAAGTGGTCACTTAACACACGTGTAACATTCACCAATTCTATCCATGATTGAAAACCACACTATTCAAATTTTCGGAACTTCTATATATATATATATATATATATATATATATATATATATATATATATATATATATATATATATATATATATATATATATTTATATAAATATATATATATATATATATATATATATATATATATATATATATATATATATATATATATATATATATATATATATATATATATATTTATATATATATATATATATATATATATATATATATATATATATATATATATATATATATATATATATATATATATATTTATATAAATATATATATATATATATATATATATATATATATATATATATATATATATATATATATATATATATATATATATATATATATATATATTTATATAAATATATATATATATATATATATATATATATATATATATATATATATATATATATATATATATATATTTATATATATATATATATATATATATATAAATATATATATATATATATATATATATATATATATATATATATATATATATATATATATATATATATATATATATATATATTGTTCAAATTCGAGACATAGTGCTTGAATTCACTAGAATTTCACTAGAGACATCTATAGTGAGATGAAAGAATTTTTTTACTTTCATTTGTTTGTGAGGTCCGAATCTTGACACAAAAAACATTTGGACACACGTTAAATGTTGCAAACATATTATCAGAAAGCCTTAAGTTTTTTAAAAAAAGTCATACAAAATAGGAACGTCCTGTTTATGTCGGAAGCGGCTTATCACTTTCTTCTCATGTGTTTTGGTAATATATTTCGTTGATCTCAGATTTGTGAAGATTTTTCTACCTGAATATAAATTCATCGGTTTTATTAAAGCACTTGGGTTTATGCCTTTTTATGTTGCCTGTGAATTTTACATATTTTGCGTATTCTTCAGTTTTTGTACGTGTGTGTAGTGAATTGTTTATACGAAATCAAGCAAATTTTTTACCAAGCTATTAGTTATGTATCCAGTTTATCATAACTAATAACTTGGTAAAAAGTCTGTTTATGTAAAACATTGTCTATTTCCTTTTTTAATAGGGTTTCGACCTGTAAATCAGTTTTACCATTACATTCACGCCTCCTGTTTGTGGAATCTCAGATATTCTTAATCTCCTAAAAAGGGTTTAAAATGGGTAGAGGACATCCCGGAATTGCGATTATTTTATGCCTCATTCTTTCAAATGAGAAAAAAAAAACATTTTTAATTGCTTTAATTCTAATGTCAACAGGTTTCGAAGAAAAGCAACTTCAGAATAAAATTTTGAGTGTGTCCAAATACTTGTTCATACATCTGGGTTTCTTTGCTGAGGAGTTATTTTAACATGTTGACATCTCATCATAGGTGAAGAAGAATATAGAAGTCTGGGTATTTACAGGATTAAAAAAAATAACACTCAAAGATTTCAATTCTATTTTCAGAGGTTTGTTTGTAGGTAAAATAGTAAGGATAGAGATGGTAAATGTGAGAAACACATCACAAACACCCAGACAAATTGCAAATAAACCTTTCTTGAATTTATTTTGTACTTGGCGGGAATTGAACCCTTGACGCCAGTTTCACTGTCGAGCGTCTACCCAACTACACCACGGTCAAACCCTGTTACAACCTGTCACAGGCTATTAAGTGATCACTTAACACACGTGCAACACTTACCATTCTACCCATGATAAGCAACCACACCACTCAAAACCTCCCTGGGAATTAACCCTGGACCTCCAGTAGTAAACGCATTTACCACTACGCTACGGAGGCGGATGAAATAAAATTTCAAAATACATTAAAATTAGTTAGAAGGAATTCTCAACTTTGGCGAATTTATTTTAACAATTTTCTGACAAAATACATTTCTTTTTGATAAACAATCATGTTTTGTTTCAGGTCTCTTGGGTTAAGAGGCATGGTCAGAGCTTTGAGCTTTTGACTTTTGGCCATCTGACGTACAGCAGCGAAGACAGGTAATTATAAAATTAAATATTACTAGATACATCTATTGGTGAGATGAAAGAAGTTTTTTTGAGCAAAAACTCTTTAATTAAGGTACCATGAGGTCCGAATCCTGGATTATAATATGTGTGATCAAGTATTGAGACACACTCAAAATGTTGTAAATAAATTAACTGATCAAATTATAAGCATAAATAATAAAATGAATAGGATGTTTTCTAGTGTTTCTCATGTATGTGATTATAATCCAGGATTCGGACCTCACATACAAATGAAAGAGTTTCTGCTCAATAAAAAATCTTCTTTTATATCACCAATAGATATCTCTAGTGAATTTCTTATGATTCAAGGACGTTTCGAAATTGGTTCATATATATATATATTTAGAACTTCCAAGAATTTGAGTAGTGTGGTTGTCATCAATGGGTAGAATTGGTGAATGTTTTGAAATTGGATCATATATAAGTAATTCAAACCCTTATCCGCATCCCAATGGTGCATAGGGCACTGCATCATATAAACGCAGTGTCATCTTGATCGTAAACACATGAAGGAAAGGTGATCAGCCCTCCACTTCAGGTACCAGTCCAGGGTAATATTTAATAAATATTTGAGTGAAAAAATCACTTATATTTATTTAACCCCCTGGGAATCGAACCCGGGACCTCCAGAACGGCAGCCGAGCGTGCTGACCATTACACTACGGAGGCGGACTAAAAGTAATATCTTTAAGTAATATATATAAGTAATATCAATTGAATTTTCATAATTCAGGTTGTAAATAAAGTAATTAAAAATCCAACGAATTAGATCGATTTATCAAAAAATAACCCTAAAAAGGCTATTTGGACTGATCTGATGGAACAACATAATTAATTGTATAATTTGAGAATAAGTATTTGGATTCACTCAAAATGCTGTAACCCTTCACACATAATTATTGAGCATTTCTCGTGAAAACCTGTGCATTGTATGACACACAAAAAAATATTTAAAGAAGAAAATTGAAACCATGAAAAAGTTTATCATCTTGGTCCTTCGGCCGGTGACGCCGAAATCAATCATGAAATTCTGATAAATTTTTAAATACTCAGCCTCAAAAGTTGAGTGAAAAATTCATATTAATTTATCAAGTACTTCGTGACTTCGGCACTTTTCTTTTTTACTTTGACTATCAATCATCCGTAAAATTTTATTTTTACTCTCATCTAAGAACGAGGAAAAAAATACAATTTCCGTAAAAAAATCGTTACATGTGATTTGTGAATATCATTGGAAAATAAGTAATAAACTGCTCGCTGAAAGATTCGACTATCTGAACTACTCTTAAATAAACCCAGAAATTACCTTGTAACGAAAAATTTCATTACAACATTTTGAGTGTGTCCAAATACTTGTTCACAAAATCTGGATTATCTCCAATTACAGGAGTTATTTTTATATTATTTTTTGACATCTCATCAAAGATGAAGAAGAATATGGAAGTCTGGGCATTTACGGGGCTGACGACCGTCATCGGCTGGTTTAAGTGATCACTTTACACACGTGTAACATTCACCAATTCTACCCATTATTGACAACCACACTACTCAAATTCTTGGAAGTTCTTTATACATGAACCAATTTAGAAACAGAATGAAGTTTAAAGCAAGGTTTCTAAATTGGTTCATGTATAAAGAACTTCCAATAATTTGAGTAGTGTGGTTGTCAATAATGGGTAGAATTGGTGAATGTTACACGTGTGTAAAGTGATCACTTGAACCAGCCGATGACGGTCGTCAGCCCCGTAAATGCCCAGACTTCCATATTCTTCTTCATCTTTGATGAGATGTCAAAAAATAATATAAAAATTTCATTAATTGATTCATTTATTCATTTTTAAATTACTGTTTTACTTGGTAAATACCACTTTTTATTAAAATCCATTGTGACATGTGTTTCGATACATTCCGATCATCATCATTATCATTTAAACACCATTCGGTGTTTGAAAGTGATGCAGGATGCATCGAAACATGTGTCATTATAAATTTTAAAATGTAGTTGTATTTACCAAGCACAACTTAAAATAAAAACGATTTTTTTTGTTAACATGCATGTTACACAGATAATCTTAATTATTTTGCTCGGTATTTCATCAATGTAAACGCAGTCCTTTAGTGCTAACCTTAGATTAAAAAAATTCCAATCACAATTAATAGAAATGTTGAAACAATTATTTATTCATCCCCTATTCTCGCTAGACCAAGGTTGGCTCTTTCTATGAGCATTTTGAGCTCTTCATTCTAAGATTCTATATGTTTACAACAAAGATTATTATCTTTCATGTAAATATAATATTAGACAGTGCAACTGCTTGAAGATAATTTACAATCGTGTCTAATATTTGAGATAATAAGTTACTACTAGTGAGTCGCTGTTGAAATATATATATTTTTAAAGTGGTTCACATAAAGTAATGTATCTAACGTTTGTTTACTTTGTGGTATAATAATATTACACTCTCCTTATCATTCATTATTAAAAAAATTAAAACTTTTCATTACATTGTGTTTCTCAGCGGTTTGGTTTGTTGTGGCTCTATCAACATTTAAAAGTTCTGTTTTCTTTATACTTGGCACTTCACACAAAAAGTTTATTAATCCCTACCGTAGGCTTTCGTTCGTTCAAAAAATATCAGTTTTTTAACAATCGTTTCTTGAATTTATATTGCTATTGAAGGAATCAAGCCCGCGACACCAGTTTTGAAGTCGATCATTTACCCGACTACACCACTGAAAGTAACTTTAAAGAATCGGGGCTTTAAAATGTTATTAAATCTACAAATAAGATTACTGGGTAAAGTGCATAGGCGGAAGAGGGGAGCGTTGTCACTTCGGTTTTAGCGTCTTTATTTATATTTCAAAATATTCTTTAGAGACTTTTTACAATATTCTCCGTATCAAAAAATATATTACTATTAAAGACTATGACAAAAATATATGACTAATTTCGGAAACTAATTTTTAATAAAAAGAGAAATATTTGTGTTTTTTTCATTATTTACAATACTATAATTACATACTATTTCTGTGAGCCAAATTGTGGTAGAGTAGTTTCGAACCCAGAAACTGGCTCAAGAGTCCGTGACACTAACCACGGGACCACAACCCGACAAAACTACAGATGATTCCATTTACTGATTTTAATATAAACGTTTAGTTTTAGAGTTTATATTTAAATCCGTAGATGGAAGTATCTGTAGCTTTAGAAACTAGTTATAATAATAAAGTACTCAAGTGGTAAAAAACAAGTATTTTATTGATAATTGAATCATAGTCCTACTACAATGTGAATGCCACAACAATAAAAAACTTTCAAAATATTTTTTTTTAATATTTTTCTTTCAGATATTCCCTGTTATATGTGGACCCCAATGATTGGACTCTCCTCATAAAATCAGTCCAAGCGAAGGATGCTGGTTTATACGAGTGTCAAGTATCTTCTCACCCCCCTTTAGCAAGATGCACTTATCTCGTAGTATTAGGTAAGTGTCAGTTTTAACAAAAGTGATAAGTATTTTTTATGTAAAATTAATAACTCTGTTATTTTATTAAATGGTTTTAATTTGATCAATTACATTTTAAAAAAAAAAAACTTCCACATCCATCATCAAAAATCTATCATTTTTTTAATTGGCAGAATGGTAAATGTTACACAAGTGTGTAAAGTGATCACTAAAACCAGCCAAATGCCAGGTCGTAAACCCTGGGATACTCAGATGGATACTATATATATATATATATATATATATATATATATATATATATATATATATATATATATATATATATATATATATATATATATATATATATATATATATATATATATATATATATATATATATATATATATATATATATATATATATATATATATAATACTATATATATATATATATATATACATATATATATATATATATATATATATATATATATATATATATATAAATATATATATATATATATATATATATATATATATATATATATATATATATATATATATATATATATATATATATATATATATATATATATATATATATATATATATTTATATATATATATATATATATATATATAATATATATATATATATATATATATATATATATATATATATATATATATATTTATATATATATATATATATATATATATATATATATATATATATATATATATATATATATATATATATATATATATATATATATATCTCTTTGGCTTCCTTTGCCGTCCAATAATGAGACTTTCCACTTTAAATCGCTGTTCTTTCTTCGCGCAATAAATAATCACAATTCAATTCAAAAGCTTTAATTGAGCGAGTCCGAAGACAATCAAAATAAGTGGTGAAATATTAACCGGATGCTCCCAATGTTACTTCAAAAACTCATAAGAAACGTAGATTTATTATACCTCAGAAAACCCCTCTCTCTCTTACAGTTAACTCTACGTATCTCTCCTAATACCCGACATTTTTCATCTGTCACCGCCTTTTTAAAGTCATTTATTTCGTATTTCAACTTTCAAAATACGTTTTCCTCGAAAACAATTCACTTAGACTTGGTCGATTCCCGGGCACCTAGTATGATATAATTTCAACCATTCGATCTTCAAGCGTCTAATTCTCGTTTTTGACTAATAAACGTCTTTACGTATGAATATCCCATACTCGTATTATAATGTACATATAACAAATCGCGTTTTATCCTAAATTTATTTCCAAATCGATAAATTCATTTTCTTCTTTAATCAACCCCTGGCAGTCTATTTATAATATAGAAGTAAAATCTCACTTACTAATTTCTAACTATTTCCTATAAATCGTTCAAAATAATTTAGAAAATTAAAAAAGTCATGCAAACACCTTTCAAAATAAATTATATTAACAATGATTAATCTTAGTTAGCTTCGAAACCGGTAGATATTTTAATTAGGTTATAATAAAATATTTGGAGTGATTTAAAACAAAGTTAAGTTTTTAATTATAAGCAAAAAGGCTCTCATTAAAGTTGTAGAAGAAGATTATCAGAATAAGAAAGAAGAATTATCAACAATTTGGGGATAAAGTAATTAATTGCAATGACATTTTGTGCACTCTGACATGTACCCAGTCGTGATCGACAGCTGCAGTTAACATGCTGTCAAGTTAGCTTCAATTTATATTAGATTTTTTTTATATAAAAACTGCAGTCTCCAACTGTGGCAGTTTAAAGCAGTTGATCTCAACTGCGTGAAGGAAATTGTTTGTTTTTACTCTGATTTATTACGAGAATCACTTTTGCAAGTAAAGCGAAGACGTTTATCTCTCGAATTAATAACGATCTGTCTTATGCTAGGGGTTCCGGTAATACCCATTTAATGCAAGAGATTTCTCTCACTACGCTTGTATTTAAACGTTATTCATTGCATCCTCTTTTGTTGTTCTCCATTCTTTATTTCCATTCAAACGCTTTTCTACTACAAAATTTACGAGCTGCAGAATTTTGAACAATGATATTACATAATTTCTTAAATATTTTTCGCAGATACTTTTTAGTACATTTTATAAACTTTACAGAATAAAACTAGAACTTTGATTTAAACCATTTTTACTGGCACATTTCTTCAACCGGTTTCGATAAGAACCTTGCCATTATCAGGGTCAGACATGTAATAAATCTAAAACATAGAAATATTCAAACTTAATTACCCATTCCTCGTCTAATTATGAATATTTTAATGTTTTAGGTTTAGTACATTTTTAACCCTGATGATGACAAGTATCAAATTAAAATTAAAACACTTGTTTTTACCACATGATTTATTACCACACAGTTTTTTTTATTTGATAAGATAAAAATAAACGTAACTCAAGTAGTAAAAAACAAATGTTTTAATTTTAATTTCATCATTTCTTAACACAAAGTGAATGCCGAAACAATAAGTTTAATGACAAGGATCAATAAAAAAGTGATTAAAAAACGAAGTTTTCGTTTTATTTTATAGATGACATTAATATTTTACTGCGCAAGATTTTGGTTATAAGACGAAAAACACCACTTAAAATTATCCATCATACCGCAAAAGTGATTGGTCTTACTGTAAGTACCATGTTGTTCCAGTCCCCCTGGTGACCATAGTGGACTCGTTTATAATACATACTATAGATCTTGGTAATCATATCATAAAAGTGATCAGTCTTACTGTAAGTACCATGTTGTTCCAGTCCCCCTGGTGACCATAGTGGACTCGTCAGGCCTGTCCGTGGCCGAACGGTTCTACCGGCTCGGCAGCACCATAGAGCTCACCTGCGTGGGCTCGGCCCCCGCCCACCGCAAGGGCGGCGCGGGCGGCATGCTGTGGCTATTCGGTGAACAGGCCCTCAACCATGACGTCACGAGGGGAGGCATCAGGTATTTAACTAACCAACTAACTAACTAACTAGCTATCACGTAGTTTCCTTACAGGGGTGGGCAGAGATAATATAACAGATGAAGAATAATATGGAAGTCTGGGCATTTACGGGGCTGACGTCCGTCATAGGCTGGTTTAGGTTATCATATTCTTCTCAATATTATTAATATTTAAACCATTTTTTGTGGTTAGTCATGTTTACTTATTTATTTTTTTACAAAAATGTTAATAATATTAGTTTATAACCACTCACCGAGATTTTTATGTCTACCGGTTTCGAGACGTACCCGTCTCTTCGTAAGAACAATCACTATTACAGCATGCAAACAATACCACCCTTCACCACCATAGCACCATTTACACACTTAAAACTACACAAAATAAGTGATTTTAATTGATTCCAACTCAACACAGATTAAAATATAAAAAAGTTTTTTTTAGTTAGAAGAAACAAAAATCCACTAAATGACCATTAAACCTTATAATAAGCAAGGTTAAAAGTAAATGCAACTCTCATATATAATAGGGGGTTAAATTAGTTCTTGCCGTTTATAAAAATTTAATATTTCTCTGTAATTTAAATAGATTCCTTTCGTTTTTTTGTTTTCCTGTCCCCCGCTGCCTCGAAAACCCACGTGGCACTTTCAACCGCCTCAAACCGCCTCAAAATTAAGGCTATGAGCCTTGTTCATCGGCAGGGAAACTGGGTCCCGTATGCTCTGAAGAAAAGAGATACTTAAGGCGACTTTGCATGTGTGATTCACTCTTGCAACGGCATCACAGAAAAGGTTTTTTGCATCGCGTCATCACCAGCGACGAGAAGTGAATCTTCTTCGACAACCCCAAACGCCGCAAAGTCATCTGCCAGCCAGGTCAGCCACTTCCTGCTGAAGCCAGCATTGCAAAACGCAACATTCACGGCTCAAAAACGATGCTTTGCATTTGGTGGGATCAGCAGGGAGTAATTTTTTTCGAGCTTCTCAAAGCAGGCCAAAGAGTCACAGCAGAGGTTTACAAGCAGCAAATGATCAAACTGAAAACAGCAATTGAAGAAAAACGTCCAGAATACGCAGCCAGGCACGAGTCGATTCTCATTCTGCACGAAAACGCGCGCCCGCATGTTGCCAAAGTGGCAAAAGAACAGATAAACTCCTTCGGCTGGGAGGTTCTGTCACAACCGCCCTACTCTCCTGACGTCGCACCATCCGATTATCATCTGTTTCGGTCCATGCAGCATGGATTATCGGGAGAAATTTTCAAAAGTTATCGAGAAGTCGAGTTATGGGTTGAAAATTGGATTGCTTCAAAAGACAAGGTTTTCTTTTATAGGGGAATACGACTTCTTCCTGAAAGATGGGCCAAAGTAGTCGAGAAAGAAGGGCAATACTTTGAATAAATTCTTACTTTAAAAAAAATATATTTTCAATTCAAAATACTACAAAAAACGGCGAGAATTAATTCAACCCCCTATTATAATCATAAAAATAACCACTCACCGAGATTTTTATATCTACCGGTTTTAAGACGTACCCGTCTCTTCGTCAGGACAATCAGAATCACAGCATGCAAATCGAAGAGACGGGTACGTCTCAAAACCGGTAGACATAAAAATCTCGTTGAGTGGTATATGTATATTTATATTACTAACATTTTTGTAAAAAAAATAAGTAAAAATGACTAACCACAAAGTAAATGCTTTAAATATTAATAATATTGAGAATTTAAAAAATAGAATATTTGTCGATTATTTTATATTGGATTTGTCATCAATCATTGGCAAATCACTTTTCTTGCATACATCATACACTTTTATCACCAACACTTGCAGGTTTTTTCTACTATCAGCAAGAAGAACAGCATCGTAAGATAAACTTTTTAATGGTTGTTACATTGGATTTGTCATCATTTATTAGCGAATCACTTTCCTTGCAAACATATACTTTTGTCACCAACATGTCTTATCTGCTGTCGGCAATAAGAACAGCATCGTCAGATAAATTATTTATCATAATTATTATCATTTATATTTATTTTTATTTCAATTTTAGATAAGGTTATTATATAGATTATATAGATATATATAGATATAGATTATTTTTATTGGATTTGTCAGCATTCATAAGTGAATCACTTTCCTACCAACGCCTTTAGATCTTCTCTACTATCGGCAAGAAGAACAACATCGCCTGATAAACTGTTTTTATTTTTCTTTTGAGTGTGTCCAAATACTTGTTCACAAAATCTGGATATCTCCAATTACAGGAATTATTTTCATATTATTTTTAACATCTCATCAAAGATGACGAAGAATATGGAAGTCTGGGCATTTGCGGGGCTGACGACCGTCATAGGCTGATTTAAGTGATCGCTTTACACACGTGTAACATTCACCAATTCTACCCATTTTTGACAACCACACTACTTAAATTCTTGGAAGTTCTATATATATATATATATGAACCAATTAAGAAACCTTGTTCTTGAATCACTAGAACTTCACTAGAGACATCTATTGGTGAGATGTTAAGAAGTTTTTACTAAGCAGAAACTCTTATATTAGTTTGTGAGGTCCGAATCCTGGATTATAATCACACATGAGAAACGCCTGAAAATACCATTTTCATTCTTATTATCATCAAAAATAATTATTTGAAGTCCATGGTTTTTCTATGTTGGATTTGTCAATATTCATTAACAAATCACATTCCTTGCATACATCATACACTTTTATCACCAACACCTGCAGGCCTTTTCTACTATCAGCACGACGAAACGTATTGTCAGATAAACTATTTATTATTATTATCACTTGCTTTTTAGATTAAATTAATGGTTTTCCATTTTCTTTGTCATAACTAAAATTTACAATGCCGTAGAATCAATATGTCATAAAGTTCAGGCCATAATCTGAATCTTTAGTGCTTCACGGTTCGCTTCACTCGATGTCCTCCTTAAATAAGCTTTATGTTCTTTCAACGTTTTCATTTGAAATATATCACCTATCTAAAGCAATAATTCGAGTTGATCTACGAAGCTCGCTAACTTTAAATAACCTGAATTGAAACTATTTTTGCGAAGCTAGATAAATGGGACACATAATTAAAAATGACAGAAATATTTTGTCTGAGTAATCTGATCCTGGCAATATTTTATGTATCCAGTGGAGTACAGATCAAATCTATAATCTAATTTAATATAATTTAAATTTTATTTTACTTCTTTTAATATATATTGTATTCTTGCCAGTGCCCTTTACTATGACCTAAATATAAAGTATACCCACACTCAGGTCATGCCTTTGTGGGATCTTTTTGTATATATATATATATTGTTTTTTTGTACTTGTATTTTTATTATATTGTGAAATGCAAAAGAATTTAAAATAAATTAAAAAAGAAAATAAATAAAATAAAGTAAATTTTACAACAAAGTTTTAAAAACATAATTTTTTAGGTAGTTTTTTAATATAAATCAATATGAATGTATAAAATGTAATAATATTAATTTCGTTTTATACTCCAAAACCTTAATACTCTTTAAATCATAGGTACAAACACCTATGACAGCTGTTTTTTTAATACAATTTTTATCACATTGGCAGAGTCCTTTATTGAACATAACAGCAACTCATGCAAACATTTTTTAAGTTTACTTTCATGTAATTAACGACTGATTTGATGCAATTCAGTGCCCTGTGCACCACTGAGTACGGATAAAGGTCAGAAGAAGAAGAAGAATGCCACAAGGGGCCAATATCTTCCAAATGTTAGAATCCCTGACCTTCAATATAGTTTATAGTTTACTTTATTTTAACTTACTTTAAATATTGTTTTAGTTGTGCTTACTTAGTAAATCAGTTTATACAATACTTAGTGGAGTACTATCGTACTGGACTAAGTATTATATAAACTGAAATAACTTAATAACTTTAAACTTAAAACGTTTAATTCTTCAAACTTTAAAATACACAATACAATATTTTCGCTGATAGAACCATCCCACTTTATATTATGAGATTTACAAAAAATCGTCAAACTCGTCAAGACAACGTGAATATTTTACGCGTGTGCGTTTTACTTATTAAAAAAATATATATTATTCTGTCTGCCTCCGTAGTGTAATAGTCAGCATGCTTGGCTACCGTTTTGGAAGTCCTGGGATCAATTCTCAGCGGGGGTCAAATAAATGTAAGTGATTTTGTCACTCAAATATTTAATTAATATTACCCTGGAATAGTAACTGAAGCGGAGAGCTGATCACCTTTTCTTCATGTGTTAATTAATGATCAAGATAATGCTGCATTTATATGATGCAGTGCCCTATGCACCATTGAGTGAGGATAAGGGTAAGAAGAAGATTTATATTAATTTCATAATGTTTTTTATTTCAGCGTCAAAACCGAAGCCACTGACTCTGGGTTAATTTCCGAGTTGCACGTCGCCGGAGCGCGTCGTGCTGACGCGGGCAACTATCATTGCGTGCTCAGCGACGTGCGAGCGACTGTTGTCGTGCATGTTCTTGCAGGTCAGTTTATTTTATTATCAGTGGTTTTAAGTATAATACCGGAAAAAAAACATCTCATTGGAGACCAGAAGAAAAAATTGAAGTAGGTGCTATTTTAGTTGATATGATAAAAATAATATTCCGTAAGAACCTGCATCGAAACACATGTCACAATAAATGTGTAGAAAAAGCGGTATTTACCAAGTGAAATTCAAATTAAAAATGCATAGATAATACTTTAAAGTGAGTGTCAAATCAATAAACGAAATCATATATCACTCACTCCTTTCAACAACGTCCTATAATATCAAAAAATTAGATTTTTCAGGAGATCGTTTTTAAAGTTTGAAAATATAATAAAATGCGTTAAAAATAAATATCAAGCCACTTTTTGAACTTTATGTGTGCAACCTATCTTTTGAGGTAAAACCTGAATGTTTTTTCTCCATTTGAAAAATATTTAACATATTTAAAAAAATAATAAAACAATACATTTTCTTCAAAAAGAAAAAGAAAACACTTTCTGCCCTGTAGCGGTTAAATATTAAGTTTTAAATATGCCGCTTTTGCTGGGATATAGTACATTTTCTGAGCATTTCGAGAACATGCACAACTGAAAATTGACGATTTTAAATATGACGTTGTTGAAAGGAGGGAGCGATGTAAAAGCTAGTGCAACTGCTTTCAAGCAATCATTTTAATATATTTATTTTTCATTTTGGCTTACATCAATTTAATTTTACGACACCAAATGTTCACTTTTAATTTAAGTTTTACGTGGTAAATACCACTTTTTCTTAAAATCTATTGTAACATGTTTTTCGATGCATTCGCATCATTTTCAAACATCGTGTGTGAAGCTTAGTATAAATTTTTAGAGTTTTGTCCTTGGGACTTTGACGAGTTTTGTTCTTGGGACTTTAGTTATTCATTTGTGAATTATGGGTTTAAAATTATCTGTATTTATATGGTATTCTATTTTTTATAATATTGCAGTTCATTAGTTTTGGTATTAATATTTTTTTAAATAATTTTTACTTTTTATTATTTAATGTTCGATCATCAACTATAAAATGGTTAACGAATTCTGATAAATTATTATTCTCTAATGATAATTAATTTTTATTATCTTCTTATTCATTCATAATCATAATACCATGATTATTATTCATTTATCGTTCACTTTGTGTGGACGATGAATGATAAGGAGTATTATATTATCATACCAAAAAGTTAACAATATTTATTGTAACTGCAGACAGTTGGTAGAATTCCATATTGAATTGTTGGGTAATATATCCAAAATAAAACATGGTTTTTTAAATTGGATTCTACATGTATTTATGTATACTTATGTATACGTGACGCTTTTCGTCTTCTTAGGACATTATCAAACACTCAAATAATAGTATGTGATAATGTCCTAAGAAGACGAAACGCGTTACGTATACATAAATATACGTACATAAATATACAATTCAATGCAAAAAATCGTGATTTATTTTGGAAATATTACCCAACAAGTTAACAATGCCTTTGAAATACAAATTATAATTCATTTTCTTCGTTTCTTCTATAACTTTTCAAAAACAATTTTATTATATCTTTTAAATGCATCTAGAATTTTCCATCTTTATTTGACATTTGTTCATCGTTCGAGGTGAAATAACTATTTTAATATTTCAGGAGAATACGCGGATGCCATGCAGTATGGTGCAGCAAGTGGAATCTATTACCCGAGCAGTTCCACGCTAGTATCGATCATCTTCCTCACTCTCCTTCGTCTCGCGTCTGAAACGCTTGTAACTTTTACAGCCGGTAGATGATAGAGCTTTCTTTATGTCTCTGTACCAACTAATGGTCAGAATTCAAACCTAACTTTCACCCCTTAACTTAACTTGGAGAAAACTTTTCTACTTTCCATTCTAGATTCTAGGTGTATAAGAAAACCGTTCTAAGTTTAAAAAACAATCAAACGCTAATGTAAACAAAATGTCTGAACCGAAACGAGAAATTATTAAATAATTTTTCATTTTCTAGCAAATTTATTTTTGTTCAAATAAATTATAATTGTTTAATATTGGGATAATAAACAGAATTTTACTTAGATAAAATAATTTGTATTTTTTGTCAGAGTCAAAATATTTTAATGGCAAAAATATAATTAAATCACAGGTTCCAAATTTTTTTTGGTCCAGAACATTTCTGCCAAAATTTATCTTCGAAAGGAGATTTTTTGTGTTAATAACCTAAAGTGGGTCTTAACTCTATCTACGGCTTATATGTACAGCACCGTTTATCATGTTTCTACGTAGGCTAAATTTTTTTAAGTTTTATAGCCTATTCTGAAATGCGAATGAGTTTACTCTTTATATTCAAAATAAGTGTAATTTCATGTAATTCTTGATAAAACAAAAAATACATTGTAGTATTGAAGAGAGAAAATAAATTGCCATAATGTCCACACATATAAAGGGAGAGAATTAAAAATAAACTGCCCACTACCAACCCTCCCTTCTATCTCCTTGAGCATCTAGAAGACCTCTCCAGCGCTCACTGGGTAATGGTACCGCCCCCGTTCTATGAAGTAAATCCTCAAGTTATCACATCAAATTAAATCTCAACTAATTAATGATCTCGTTAAGGATTGTTTTTAAATCACTTTTGAATATTTTTGTTTTTGATATGTTATCCCGATGGTGCATAGAGCACTCCTTGAAATTTGCGACGTCAACGTGATCATCAATTACATAAGAACAAGGTGGTCAGTCCTACACTTAAGACACCAGTGTAAGAAAAATTAAAAAAATATTGAAAAAAAGACATTAATGAAAAAAAATATATGTTAAAATCTT
This sequence comes from Brachycentrus maculatus, assembly GCF_059751285.1. Classification (NCBI taxonomy): domain Eukaryota; kingdom Metazoa; phylum Arthropoda; class Insecta; order Trichoptera; family Brachycentridae; genus Brachycentrus; species Brachycentrus maculatus. The sequence goes on from NW_028280951.1 coordinate 126,169, forward strand.
TCTCATTTTTTAAAATGTATTTCATTAGTTATTGACCTTTTTAAAACAAAAATTAAACTTATTAAAAAAGAGCATGTATAAAAATGGCATTACTTGAAATTTGTGTTATTTATGCATTACTTGAAGTTTATAATTAGTAGTTTTGAACAATGTGACTTGTGAATTTAAAATTAAAACTATAAAAATTTAGACGTTTTATTGTGCGTATTCAAATTTGTTTTTGAATTATAACTTGTGACGAAAATATAAAATATTAAAATAAAAAAATAAAAAACGCTTATGGACTACTCGTCACCTCTTGTGTTCTACTCAGTCAAAATCGTCATATTTTCAATAAAATTAAGGTCAAACTCTCAAATACAGTAAACGCTTTAACCGGCCTCTTCTAGGATTGCCTCAAATTTTAACATGATCTGTGAATAAGGATAAATTTTATAATAAATTCAGTTAACTTAAATCGTGTCTGTGTGTGCAATAAGAATAAGTTTTTTTTAAGGTGGTAAAGTTTAAATCGTGTACTTATACAATATACAATAACAATAACAATTTTAAAAAAAAATTAAAATACACAAATATTTTATAGTGTTACAATTACATAAGTAAGTATTACATAGCGTTAGAAGAAAAACACTTAATTGTAAATATCATATATAAAAATATATTTTCCACCAACACGCATGCATCAGTATTTACTTTTACTTTCTCCTGTGTCCGATAATAAAATTAAAAATAAAATATTTTAATTTATTAAGGAATTTATTATTTCAAAATGTGGTAATAACAAACAGATTTTTGTTATAATGATTAAAGAAAACACTTCGTTTTTTACCACTTGAGTTTTATTATAGACTACATGTTTCAGAAGTTAAACTTCCATCATTCAGGTCTGTATAATAACTATACAGACACATATATATATATATATATATATATATATATATATATATATATATATATATATATATATATATATATATATATATATATATATATATATATATATATATATATATATATATATATATATATATATATATATATATATATATATATATATATATATATATATATATATATATATATATATATATATATATATATATATATATATATATAAATATATTTATATATATATATATATATAAAAATATATATATATATATATATATATATATATAAATAAATATATATATATATATATATATATATATGTATATATATATATATATATATATATATATATATATATATGTCTGTATAATAACATATATATAGACATATATATGTTATTATACAGACCTGAATGATGGAAGTTTAACTTCTGAAATATGTAGTCTATAATAAAACTCAAGTGGTAAAAAACGAAGTGTTTTCTTTAATCATTGTAACATGTCTTACCACAAAGTTAATGCCGAAACAATAAAGAAAATAAAGATTTTTGTTATACTTTAACATATTATTATTGTATCATATAAAAATTAAGAATAATAAAATCGCTCTATTCATTTGTTTCCGGGGCTGGATATTTGGCCCACGAATATTTTCATGTTTTACATTCTTATATTTTCCACATTTGCATCATTAATAATATATCGTAGTCATACGGGAGAAAGTGACCAATTGCATTTTTTACAAAAATGTGATCATTGACTATTTGATACATTACTAACTTAATATTGCCCTGAAAAATTCCAAAAGATTTTAAACTTGGAAGTATAATATATTGACTTCTTAAAAATGACTAACTGCATTGATGTTTATTTTGTTGCCAAGCAAAAGTGACTTAAATGGCCCTCTTGAACATTTACGTTTTGTTATTTGGTCATTTTTTCCTGTGCGACTACGATATATGTATAATACATGTACCTACACAATTCTTTGCTTTTTGTAAGCTTAGTTGTAAATACATATGAAATAAAAGTATATGATATAAATTGAAAATTTGTTTTATTACTCCACTCAACTCAATGTTTATGCATTAAAATAACTTTTTAAATAATTGGAATCAGTCTTTTTGTAAAGATTGTAAAAATAATTTATTTTATTTTTGTATTTTATTTGCTTTTATTTGTTCGGGAATTAAACAGCTTTACATAAAAAAATAACGAATGAAATACTTACATTAACAATGATAAAGCTAATAAAACATTTATACATTTATGTAATAATTAGTTGAACATTAAGAGATAAAAAAGAGAGAGAAGAAAGGGTGGGTGTGTGTGTGGGTATGTATGTGTGAGGGTGGGAGTTGGGTGTTATGTTTAAATAACAAAATGATGCTTAAAATAAACTTTAAAAGTTTGTCATTTTACATTTAGTACCAACGCTGAACGCTATATCTAATTACTACTAAAAAAATGTTCGCAATAATGCTAAAAAAATTGCTTTAATAAATTATCAGGATTTAATTAATTGTTTCGACATATACTTTGTGGTAAGACATGATGAATGATGTCTATCTCACGAATAGATGTCTCTAGTGAAGTTCTAGTGATTTTAGAATAATGTTTCAAAATTGGTTCATATATATAGAACTTCCAAGAATTTGAGTAGTGTGGTTGTCAATAATGGGTAAAATCAGTGAACATTACACGTGTTTACATTGAAGTGATCACTTTAACCAGCCGATGACCGTCGTCAGCCCCGTAAATGCCCAGACTTCTATATTCTTTTTCATCTTTAATGAGATGTCAAAAAATAATAAGAAAAAAATGTTTTTTACTATTTCAGTTATTTTTATTTTAATGACTAGTTTCGGAAGCTACAGATGCTTCCACTTTCGGGTCTGAATATAAACTGAATAAGAACAGTTTATAAGACTCACTTTACTAACAGACGAATAAACATTATAATTTAGACAATAAAGCAAAATTTAACCGTCACAAAAATACATACGTTTTGGTATTATTTATTTATTAATTATTTATTTTTCAAAACATACTACATACATTAGTCATATATATAATATTCCCGATGCGTAATTTCTATTTCTCATTTTGGGACATAGGATTAAGGTTAACAAGACTGGAACACAAATAATAGAGTTACAAAAAAGATTTTCAAAAAATTGACAAAACTAATACATGGCAAAATATAAAAACAGTAAACAGGTATAATAGGCATAAGAAGCATATTTAAAAGAAATAAATGAGAAAAACATAAGGCAATATATAATATTTGTAAAATTAAAATGACGGAAAAATTTAGTCGTTTTTTGGGATCAAATAATTTCTTTTCATAGCTAACTTTTTAAGTTGTTACTCTCATCTTAGTTATCCAAAATGGAGTAAGCTACTTTACGGATTATGCCGATGTTTTGATTCTCCACTAAATAACATCGCTGACCTTGCTGTTAACTTGATACCTTTGCTCTAAGTAACCGAGTAAGCATTTTGCCATAGTAAACAAAGAAAAGAAAATATATAAAAACTACTGATTTTCCATTCACCATCTTCAAAATTTACAGATACTCAATAAAACTAAAACGATTTTTTATTCATTTTCTTTTATTGGAAAACCAACTGAATATTTAACAAAAATAACATAAATAATAGAATTTTAAAAAAATAACATTCCAATTAGAGGTTTTCCCTCTCCTAGTAAGTCCCTCTCCAAGCACAAGAGCTTAGTCTCTTTTTTGGAGAGAAACAGCGTAACTAGTATTAAAATAACACTCCTTATCATTCATCGTTCACTACATTTGACCAAATGATATAATAATTATTACGAAACCGGTTGTCATAAAGTAGTATTTTTAAGTGGTAATACACAAAATGAACGATGAATGATAAGGAGAGTATTATATTACGATACCACAAAGATAATAATACTTTTAATACATTTTACAAAAAAGTTTGAATATATGTTAAAAGTAGAAATGCCTGACAAATATATTAAATAAAAATATTTTTTGCATCTAAAATTTTTTCAAAAAATAAATTAACAATACTATCATCAATCTCATGACATTGATAACGACAAAACCTGGTCACTGGTCAAATAAAATAAAAGCGGAAAAATATACATAATTGTTGTTATATCATATAAAATACAGTTCCATCAAAAAATGTCAGTACAAAACCTAAATTTTTCAGTTGTAAATTTTAACCTAAATTCCTTCACACACGTCATTCTTATCAACTATACTCCTATATTATAGTAATTGAAACAGCCTTTATTTTGTAGTTTGTGCATAATTGGGTAAGAATATGTGGTATTTTTTGACATCTCACCAAAGAACAAGTATTTGGACACATTCAAAATGTTGTAGAAATACGTGAGTTCATAAAGTCATTTTCTGTAAAACAAAGAACTTACTTTTATGTTTATAATAAAAAAAGGAATATGAGATTCTAAGAAATAAACACCAGCGTAAAACTCGCAGTCTAATGATTTTACGATAAAAAGTAAGCTTTTTATTTGGATTCTTCTCAGTTTCATAAGTTGTTCTGTATCTTGATGTTTTTCAGCACATAAAAACAAGTTGAGCTAGCACAAACTTTTTCAGTTACGAATACGAGTTGAACAAAAACGTGAAGAAAACTTACCCCAAAACGAGATTCCCGGGTAAGTTTCCACTCCGAACTTTCGAATATCATGACGATTTTCGCGCCAACTTATTTATTTACAACTTTTATCTATTTTTTCAGTTGCATTTATAATTTTTATTTTGGTAAAAATATATTATATTAGCTTTTGAATTCCTTGGTATTTTTAATATAGGTAAGTTATATTTAGCATATTTAAGAATAAAAACCTTTTTAAAAAAAATCAAATCTATTTTTATACCATATCCTCACCCTTTTACTCCCTTCCTCACACACTCTCCCACTATTTTTATCTTTTTTTATCACTTAATGCCTTAATAATTATAATTATATATATGTGGAATTGTTTAATTGGCTTTATTTTTATTCATGTAATTATTTTTGCTATGTAATGTACCCACCTAATGTTTATTATTATTAATGTAACTATTTTTTATTATAATCTTTTTTAAATGTAAAGCTGTACAATTCCCAAACTAAATATTGATATAATAAATAAAATTTAAAATAATAAATGAACTTTTTTTGTAACAATATATTAAATAAATAAAAATAATTTATGTATTTATTTTCAAACCTTTACCTAATTTTTAAAAAAAACTTTGATTTCTTTAAAAAAATTACAACGATTAATTGTTGCATTTCACCACTAGTTATGGTATCGGAATATGAATATGTTACAAGGATTTCAAATGCCATTCAAATATGACGCCTCCGTAGTGTAATGGTCAGCACGCTCGGCTACCGTTCTGGAGGTCCCGGGTTCGATTCCCAAGGGGGGTAAAATAAATATTAGTGATTTTTTCACTGTCATATTTTTCAATACTACCCTGGACTGGAACCTGAAGCGGAGGGCTGATCACCTTTCCTTCATGTGTAAACGATCAAGATAACACTGCGTTTATATGACGCAGTGCCCTATGCACCATTGGGGTGCGGATAAGGGTTTTATTATTATTCAAATATACCCAGGAAAAATGGCTAAAGTGTCATTCTAAAAATAGGTTAAAAAAAATACAATAGTAATCCAATGTGACACCAACGGATGTGAAAGCTCGGGCTTTATTTTCCTGAATAACTTAAGTCCTAAATGATTTGAAAAGTAAACGGAATCATCAATCTGGAAAGGCCTCCCTTATAATAAGGCTTGATATATTCAACTGCCTGAGTGACAGTACGATTCTGCGAACCATTATCTCCCGTCACACGCGAAACAGGATTTTTTGCAGTGTGGCTAGAAATAAACTACAGGAATATAATACAATATATTCAATATACTTAGGTTATAGTAAAGGGTACTGGCAAGAATACAATGGAAATTATCAGAAATAAAATAAGATTAATAGTATTAATATAAACTACAAATATTTGATTTTAACAGAAACCATAAAATCAAAAGCATGAAAATAAAAAAAAATAGGAAATATGTACTATATGAGTCATACGTTTTAATAAAAAAGAAACATTGATCTGTTTGTTATATCGTTTGCCTACGTCGTATAATGGCCAGAACGCTCGACTATCGTCCCGAGTTCGATTTTCAGGAAAAAGGTCAAATAAATATGTGATTTTTCACTATAATATTTATTCAATATAACCCTGGACTGGTAACTGAAGCGAAGGGCTGATCTCCTTTCCTTCACGTGTTGGCGATCAAGATAACACTGCGTTTTATGAATTTGAGTAGTGTGGTTGTCAATAATGGGTAGAATTGATGAATGTTAAACGTGACTTCCATATTCTTCTTCACCTTTGATGAGATATCAAAAAATAATATGAAAATGGCATTCTTGTTAACTTAAATTATAAATACTTGCATCTGTTTGATGAAAAATTTATCAATGAATATACAATACAACTCTACATTTAATTTTACTCTTCAAACGTCCAAACTTAGAATTTGGAGTTCTATAAAATAAACAATATTTCAGTCAATTAATTAAATTTTATAGGACAAGATATTTATATCTCCTTTGTGGTTATAAGGAGAATTATATTTAGACAAGATGAAATTAATCGCAAGCTTTCATTTATCTCTTTTGATTTTGAGGTATTTTGAGATACCTGCTGGTAATATAAAAACACATAATGAATTGTTATTTCAAGTTTTTTATTCTGGATCAATTGGTAATGAAAACATATTAAATTCTTTTGAAATATTTGGACACATCCAAGAGTATGATAAACAGGAAATGAGACAGAAATCTATATTATATATTTACAGATAGCTTTGTACATAGGTACCTGTAACCGATAAAACTATGTTTTTTTTAAAGCACAGTTTTTTGATGGCAAAACGCAAACGGCATATATTGAACATAATACACTCAATACTAAACAGTGCTCATAGCTGAGTATACACAGCATGCTTTTTGATAGCTGGTGTCACTTACAATGAAAAATGTTTCTTAATAAACTCGTATTCGGGAGACTATAAAGAATCAGTTATTCGATATTTGCACGACTATAATTCTAATGACGATCTAAATAAAATAAAACACACGCAATGCTTAACAGTGCTCATGGCGAACAGTGTGCTTCTTGTCAACTGGTGTCATTTACAGTGACATTATTTGTCAACAAACTCTTATTTAGGGGACTATGAAGAATCAAATATTCGATAATTGCACAAATGTTAATACAATTGACCATTATTAAATAACCGTGCTCATGGCGAACAGTGTGCTTATTGACAGCTTGTGTCACTAACAATGAATTTTTTTTAATAAACTCTAATTTGGGGAATGTGACGAATCAGTTATTCGATAATACACCACTTTAAATTCAAACACATGCAAAACGTAACTGTTTTCATGGCAGACAGCGTGCTTCTTGACGATTTATGTCATTTAAAATGTCAATGTTAATAAATAAACTCTTTTTAAAAGGACTGAAAAAATCAATAATTCAATATTTGCATAAATTCAAAATCAAATAAAAATCTGAATAAATACTAAACAGTACTCATGGCGGGCAGCGTCCTTCGTGACAGTTTTTTTCACTTACAATGACAATATTTATTTGTAAACTCTTATTTCAGAGATTACAAGGAATCAATTATTCAATATTTGTACAACTTCCAATTCAAATGACCATTAAAAACGTATTGTGTACGTATAGCAGAGTCGCACTGTGCTTTAAAATTTATTATGCCTCAGCTTTCTTTTTGGTAATATCGCAACGAAAGCTTTTTCGGTACAATATTTATATTAAATTCCGATGAATGACAAGATTTCAAGTAACCCTGTCAAGAGAGAAGGGCGAAAAAGTCCCAAAGAAAAATATCAACAACAAAACATTTCCCACACTCCGTCGTAGCCTAAAAAGTTTGGCAATTTTTCAGGACACTAAATCATCGTTTGGGTCGGTACGGGATATGATTGAAAACGGAAGCAGAAGCCTGGCTGTAGACTGAAGTTGGCGAAAGTGTTGTTTAAGCGACATCATTTTCGCGCCAGAACCGAGTGGCATTTCCGGCGGAGAGGGCTGGAGTGAGAAGGCTGAGAAGTGGGGAAAGGGTGAATATTGAGATGCTAAGAGGACAAAGGGCGCTCACAATGGTGCTAAAAAACATGTTTCCATAAAAAATTACTTGCCTTGTTCCCGGTTAGCGTAATATTTTAATGATGATGCTTTTATTTTTACTCATTTTTAAAAATGCTTTTGCGCTGCTATTTCGAAGAGTTAGGCACTAAGGATAGAACGCCATACTACTATTTATGCGTATATTCCTTACCTTCTTTCATCTAATTATACATACCCACGGATTATTCCAGCTTTTGACCTGTCTATTTTCAATTCTTCAATGTACTTCGATATTTAGTTCTCAGATTTTTTTCTCATACATACCCGTATGCAACTGTTTCTGAAAGCTATTTTTGCCAAAAATGCTCCTTTTTAACAATATATTTTTCGAATATTGACTAATTTTAGTATTGGTTTCTGGTATTGGTGGAGAACAAATTCAAATATATCATCATTATGGAATAAATATACTGATAAATATTTCAAATTAAATGCAATTCGAGAAAAAAATATGTGAAAATTCACAAAAATGTGTGAAGGTCGTGTGAAATCGGTTCGTCCTCGGAGCACTATCGATGCGCATCCTTCGATAGGTGAAAATTGTAATTTCATCGTCTCTATCAGATTTTTGAGACAGATGTTTATATTTAAGAAATAGGCGTGTGTATATATATATATATATATATATATATATATATATATATATATATATATATATATATATATATATATATATATATATATATATATATATATATATATATATATATATATATATATATATATATATATATATATATATATATATATAAATATACATATATATGGGTGAGTACGTGTATGTTATCTAAAATAAATGTTAGTACATTGTTAAACCCATATTCTGATTTGGAAAGCAATTTACATAGAGTAAGTTCGTATGCAAATTATTGGAAAACATTGGGCCACTTTATGAATTAATTTGAACAAACTTGTTACCAGCACATTGCGGGTTTTTTATGTTTTTAACACCCGCATGCTTTTAAAAAATGTTGATTATACAGAAAGCTAGACCTTTATACTGAAAATTACACAAGGTTTATACATTAAATTAAATTTTAAGAGTCGTTACAAATTCAACATATTCAAATCCTTCTAGTTAAATCTATTATTTTATAAAAAAATATATTTAATCAATCAATTATATCCGTGTTACATAAATATTTTAAAAAAATATTACCTATACTTGTATACAGTAGCAAAACAGATCAGAGTATTTATCAATGGATCAAACTAATTTGCAACCTTCAGGGTTTAATTTAAGAGGGCAACAGGTTGTTGCCGAAACTAGTTGGTTGATAAAAATGTGAGTGGATGAAAACACTAGTATTTTTATTTCTCAAAATAATAGAAAAAAAGTGATTATTTAAACCCAATTAAAAGTTTAGACTTACAGACGAAAGTACTACTGCTTGTATTCTATTGAAAGCTACCAGCTATTAACACGATATAAAAAATGGCATCTAGCATCCAACAACACAAATTTCAATAATGATGAAATTTGAAGGGTTTTACAATTTTTTGATTAAGTATTTTTTTGCCATCAGTAGTAATCTACTTCATTTTTTTTTTGTGTATTAATGCTTTGTTCATATGAAAAAAAATAAGTTACATAAATATTTGATGCATTTTTATTTCAATGGCATATGCCACGCGACATATTTTTAATATTGAGAAAAAAGGTTTTTTTGCAATCAGGGTCAAAAAGGTTCGCCATCCCTAGTTTTACCAATGTATGGTATGTGTGTGTCAAGTACGTTATAAACAAAAAAATATAAAATTTATGCTATTCTACTGACATATCATATTATTTTTTATGCAACAAGTACAAATAGTTTCAAAATTATCAGAAATACATAATATTTATGATACAGCGATTCATTCATATTTACTCAAAAGTTTGATTGTGCTAATAATTCTGTTTCGCTCTTTTACAAACTTTTACTACAAGGGTTGGGTCGTTTGGAGCGCAGTTAGAAAATAATTTTTCATCCCCTGACAATTTCCTGAAAGGGGATGAAAGTTTTGCTTCCAAAGTCAACAAAATATAATTTTAGATTTATGTACCAGTTTAAATATTTACTAAACACGTTCACAGGATGTTTCCTTGTCATTTCCCTATTAAATTGACGTTTCTCGAACGCACGATAACATTAAATGAAGAAATAATAGAGTTATCTTAATTTTTACTTACTGTATTTGGAAATTTTCCATTGAAAAACCAATTAGGTTGCGTTTGTAACTAAACAAAACATTTTTAGCAATATTAATTTAATTTATTATTTATTTTAATAATTACCCTACGGATGAGATGTCAATTTTGAAGGTGTCTCAACTTGCTATGAAACATTCATTCTTCCCTTTTTTATATGGAAGATAGAAGTCTGAGCATCCTAATGCTTACAACCAGTATTTGGTTGGCTTAAGTGATCACTTTATACACTTTGTAATAATTAAAAATAACTTTTCACTATAAAGCGATCCTTTCAGTGTCTTAAAATTGCTTCAGCGTATACATTTTTTAAAAAAATAAAAGACCTTATTCGAACTAGCGGATTTGCTTTACCAGCCGAAGATTCATATTTCGATAAAACTGAAATCTTTCACATGTGGAAATTTTGCATTTTTCGAGTTATCATGTGTGTTTCGAAACGCACATGATTTTGTTAAAATATGGTTTTTCCTCATTATTTTAAGGTTAAAAATTCAATTATATGTATCATTTCGTCGTATTTCTTTTTCGTGTTAAGTCTTGTTAACCTTTATCCCAGGCCGCAAAATGAAAAATGGAAATTACTCATCTGGAAAATTGTATACATATGTATATATATATATATATAAATATATATATATATATATATATATATATATATATATATATATATATATATATACACATATATATATATATATATATATATATATATATATATATATATATATATATATATATATATATATATATATATATATATATATATATATATATATATATATATATATATATATATATATATATATATATATATATATATATATATATATATATATATATATATATATATATATATATATATATATATATATATATATATATATATATATATATATATATATATATATAAATATATATAAATATATATATATATATATATATATATATATATATATATATATATATATATATATATATATATATATATATATATATATATATATATATATATATATATATATATATATATATATATATATATATATATATATATATATATATATATATATATATATATATATATATATATATATATATATATATATATATATATATATAAATATATATACATTTCATTATCAGCACCCTGTTGGAATATGATCTCCGCAGTATAACAGATTATTTATAAACTATTGTACAAGCAGAAAATCATGCTTCACAATAACTATGTGCTTACAACACTATTAACTGGTTATTTACCACGAAGGCCTATTGTTGATTCTCAAATTATAAATTGCTATATAGTGTCGTATAAAGGACTTCCATAGAGATAGCTTAGTTTTAAGCTTTGAGGGTTAACTTAAACAATACACGTTCTGTAAGATTTACTGATCAAGCCTTGAAATGTTGAAATGTTGTTACTGAAATTGTTACTGAAATGTTGAAATGTTGTTACTGACTGAAATAATTTAATAGAACCAGACAAAGTGATTATAATAAATATTTTATGGTTCAATATGATTTATGAACAGGTTTTCATTATACGCATTGTATTTGAAGCATCACTTTTTTTGCATTTTTATCGTGTATTTAAGTAGATTCAAATTAAAAGAACACCAGTCTCTTAATTTTTAAATAATAAAATAATATTAAAAAAAATTAAAACCAATATCGACAGCGAAAATTTAAAAAAAAACACAACACACGAGTTACAAAGACGCAAACAGTTGGTGCATTTTACATTTAAACAGTAAACAATTACATTTTTACAAATTATGTATTTTGTAGATTTTAAAAAATTATAGCCATGAACAATTGACATCTCAACATTGATGAAGAAGAATATGGAAATCCGTTTACGATCTCTCATAGACTGATTTGCGTGATAACTTTACACACGTGTAAAATTCACCATTCTACATACATACTAAAATTTCGAAATTTGAATATATTGTTAAATTGATACGTTCTTTCACATGTGAGTTCTCGGCATTATCTGTAGTTGAGTTGAGCAAAGTTTTTATTTGGCAGAGATATTCATGAAATGTACCTGAGATTTTTTCGAAATCAGAATCCAAACCGTAACATGTCGTAAACCATGTTAATGCCCAAAATTCCATATACTTAGCTTACTCAATTCACCCGTAAATGATGTCAGGAACTCATATGTAAATAAACGTGTCAATTAAAGAATATATACAACTTCCGAAATTTGAGTAGTGTGGTTGTCAATCATGGATAGAATGGTGAATCTTCCATGTGTACAAATTTATGACATAAACAAGCCCATCGACTGGCCGTAAGCCTTGAAATATTCGAACTTCCATTTTCATATTCATCTTTGTTGAGATGTCAATTTTATATTATCTTATTGTTCTTCTAGATATTATTTTTTGATATCTCATCAAAGATGAAGAAGAATATGGAAGTCTGGGCATTTACGGGGCTTACGACCGTCATAGGCTGGTTTAAGTGATCACTTTACACACGTGTAACATTCACCAATTCTACCCATTATTGACAACCACACTACTCAAATTCTTGGAAGTTCTATATATATGAACCAATTTAGAAACCTTGTTCATGAATCACTAGAACTTCACTAGAGACATCTATTAGTGAGATGTAAAGAAGCTTTTTATTAAGCAGAAACTCTTATATTAGTATGTTCTTCTAGATAAATTAATATTATTTTCTTAATTTTAAATGTTACAGGTCGTAACCCATGTAAAAGCTCAAACTGTCTGTACTGTATTATTTTTCATCTATTGTATAGTGAGATATCAATAATTAAAAAAATCATGAAATTATTAACCTTTTCAATAAATGTATCATTTGTATTATTTCGACGACCCCTACGTAAAGTATTCTATCTGTAAATTTATTACTTTACAAGAGAGAGCTTAGAAGATTTTTTCAAAGTATTTTTTTTTTATTAATAAACGGTTTTATCTGAAATTCTAAACTTGTATTATACATTCAAAAACACGATAAAATAATGTATTGAATCATTTTAAAACTTTATACTTTATCAAAATTAAGTAGTTAGCGTTTTAAGAGTTCAGTTCATTTCGAAAATTCGATTTAGATAGCATCTTATATGCCTGAAAACTAGGCGTATTTTTTTATAGTTTTTTAGTTGTTTTTAATTGTAGATAACGGTCAGTTGATAACATACACCAATATCTCAAAACGAACAAAAATGTAGTTAGAGTACTTTACGTAGGGACCGTCGATTTATTGATTCAGCATTAACTTTGTGGTATTTTTACATTAAGTGGTATTATACGAATACAAGTGTTTATTTCTTAAAAAAATAATCTTTCATTTTTCAAACAGTTTGATGCTCCCGATTTTCAATTTAAATTATTATGAAAAGCTATCGCGAAGTGAGGAAAGAATTTCAGTTAGTCGGCGCGCAGTTGCAATCATGTGGAAATTTTCAATAAACCAATTTTCCCTCACCACCCCCTAGCGCCTATTTTGCATCTGATATTACCAACAGTTATCAATTCCTACCTCTATTACTCGAACACGAGTGTGACGCAGTGATTGCTTTTCTGTCGAGCTGAATCATAATAATTTTTAGGTCATTTGATAAATAAATAATTTGATACGACATATAAAATGAACAATTTCAATGGTTTGATTTGAATTCCGTAGCGGATGTCAATTTACCCATACAAATATTCATAGCAAAGTAAAATACTAACAAACTAACAAAAAAACACATTTTGACATCTCAACATTGATGAAGAAGAATTTGAAGTCTTATGGATGACTTTTGATTAATAATTCTTGTGGAGTCTGGTTGAGTGATCACTTTTTTTTAACGCTTATCCATACCCAATGGTGCATAAGGCACCGCAGAGATCAAAATAGTGTTATTTTGATCTTTAATCACATGAAGGCAAGGTTATCACTCCTGCGCCTCACGGACAAGTCCTGGGAAATATTAAATAGAGTTAAAAATTACTAATAATTATTTTCACTCCCCCTGGGTATCGAACCCGGGACCTCCAGCACGGTAGCTAAACACGATAATCATTACACCACGGCGGCAGACAAATATTTATATTAAATTGAAATTCAAACAACAACAAACACATTTTGACATCTCAACATAGACGAAGAAGAATATGTAGATGGCTTATAACCTGTCATAGGCTGGTAAAGTGATCACTTAATACATTTATCATTTAACCGATGATTGACAACCACACTACTTAAATATTCTCTTAGGAATTTAAACTCCTACATATTATATATTGATCAATCTACCAGCCTGTGACAAATCATAAGCCCTTTAAAAACCCGGACTTCCTTAATCTTCTTCATCTATGTTGAGATTTAGTTTGCGATATATCTAAGAGTGTAGAGAAGCTATTATATATTATAAAATCATAGTGAAATTGTTAAAAATGGCCTTTTTAACGAATTGTTATTCGGGCACGTTTTTGTTTCTTAAATTGTATTTTTTGTAAATGAAATGTATTAAGCGCGATGTAGAGGCCACTCACTTTACTTTATGTAACTAACGAGAGACAAACAGCACAAGTCAGCAAATATGACAAGTGGTGCGATTCCGAATCATTCTCTAGCTTTTTCAAGATTCAAGAAGCTTTTTATTGAGCAGAAACTCTTTAATTTGTTTGTAAGGTCCAAATCTTGGATTATAATCACAAACATGAGAAACGCCAGAAAATAAAATTTATATTTTTATAATTGAAATGTAACTTTGTTTTAAAATCACTATAAATTTTTTATTATAACTTAATTATAATGTCTACCGGTTTTGAAGCTAACCGCTTTTTTATCAAGACTGATTGATACTTGATAAAGAAGCAGTTAGCTTCGAAACCGGTAGACATTATAATTAAGTTATAATAAAATATTCATAGTGATTTTAAAACAATGTCACATTTTAATTATAAAATGGAAAATCACAAAGTAAGTGCTTGGAATATAAATTATATTTTCATTTTTATCATTTTAGCTTATAATTTAGCACTTTTTACACTTGGATGGCTTGACTCCGACCAATGTCTGTCACGACGGATGCTCCAGTTCCTTGATCTGGAGAAAATGAGGATAGCCTGGAACGACTGGTTGTGATCGGTAGCCCGGAAGGGAAGAGAGGGAGAAGAAGTGAGAGATCCACACGATGGATCGATCAAGTTAAGGTAGCAGCAGGCACCTCAGTGGTTGAAGCGCTACGTGCAGCGTAGTCAAGGGATGACTGGAGAACAATCATTGCTTCCATATGGGTCACAACTCTCAGTAATAAGGACTGAGACGGAGAAGAATAATGTGATAATTTATACCAACATATGACAGGTAAGCATGCATATAGCATGTGTAAGATGGAGAATATCGTGAGGTGGGGACGACAACGAAGGCGATACTGGAATGAACATATAAACAGAATGTCAGAAGACATACTTCCACGTATCGCCCTTCACGGTAACCCTGAAGGACGCAGACCCCCAGGCAGACCTCCGAAAAGATGGAAAAACAGCTGGGAGTCAACATCCCAAGAGCGACATGCGGAGGCACAAACAGATCCCCAGGATCTACAAAAAGAAGAAGATATTTGTTTGTGAGTAGGTCCCTTAT
The DNA here is from genome assembly GCF_059751285.1 of Brachycentrus maculatus. NCBI lineage: Eukaryota > Metazoa > Arthropoda > Insecta > Trichoptera > Brachycentridae > Brachycentrus > Brachycentrus maculatus. The sequence goes on from NW_028280951.1 coordinate 142,111, forward strand.
TTTCTTGTTTAGGTGAAAAGGCTGTGTTTAATCTTTCTGAAACGTTTTAAATTGCCAGCAGGCTGTTGACCGCTTCAACCCCAATCTCCAAGTTTGAGGGCGCAGACGAGTATCGTAAAGCTACCGCAAAGTATTCAAAGTAAAACTTCCTACGAAACAAAGTGGCTGGCGAGTTGAACGAACCGCTCCTAATTCCTGTTGACTCCCATCTGGAACTAGTTTAAAACAGACAACCAGTAAAAATTAAATGCCGAATTAAGCTCGAGAGGAGTTTTAGTAAGTATCAAGTTTTTAGCTTTCAACCCTTGGCTGGATTAATTATAAAAAAAGGTGTCGTTCGTTGACGCGAAACTCGGGCTAATAGAGGGAATTTTACATATTTTTTACACGTGTACTTGTTTGTATGTATTTATATATCGTTGTCGTACACGAGAAAGTGACCAACTAACAATACGTAAAATATTCAGGAAGGCCATTTAAGTCACCTTTGTTTGGCAAAAAAAATTACATCAATGCAGTTAGTCAATTTCAACAAGTCAATATATTATACGTCCAAGTTTAAAATCCTTTGGGTTTTTTTTTCAGGGCCACAGTAAGCTAGCAAGATATCAAATAGTCAATGATCACGTTTTTGTAAAAAAAATATGCACTGGACCACTTTCTCCTGTATGACTACGATATATATACATACACATGCGTGTTTAAATACCGTGCTGGAGGTCTCGGTTTCGATTTCTAGGGGTGGGTCAAATAAATATAAGTGATTTTTTTCACTCTAATATTTGTCAATATTACCCAGGACTAGTACTTGAAGCGGATGGCTGATCACCTTTCCCGCATGTGTTAACGATCAAGATTACACCGCGTTTGTATGATACAGTGCCCTATGCACCATTAGGGTGCGGATAAGGGTTTAAAGAATATATCATTACAGTCGACCTTCTTAGTGTAATAGTTGGCGTGTTTCGCTACTGTACTGAAGGTGCCGGGTTCGATTCCCAGGGTCTACATGTCCATACCACCTAAGTGAACCCTTTTTAAGCATTTCAATTATCTCTTGTTCAGCCTTACATTACCTTCTAATATCTTCGTTTTTATTTACTTATTAATTATTTTTAAATGAAAAAATAGCTCCTATGTATACAAACCCCAGTTTTGTGGACAAGTACTTAAATACAGTCATAAGGTAGTGAATGAAAAAAAAATATTATTAATTTTTTTAGTATCTTTTAACAGTGTAGGAAGATCAAGTAAAAATAAGAAAAAAAAATTAAATATTATTTTTGACATCTCATCAAAGATGAAGAAGAAATGGAAGTTTGGACATTTATGGACCGTCAAAGGCGGGTTTAAGTTATCACTTTACTCACGTGTAACATTCACCAATTCTACCCATTATTGACAACCACACTACTCAAATTCTTGAGCCCCGTAAATGCCCAGACTTCCATAGTCTTCTTCATCTTTGATGAGATATCAAAAAATATTATCGATAATAACTTTTGCAATTGGAGATAATCCAGATTTGTGAACAAGTATTTGGACACACTTAAAATGTTGTAAAAAAACTGTAACATTAAATATTTCATTTTCTCCAAAATTGATAATTCATATCATAATTCCTACACACAAAAAATCGCAAAAAAGATTCAAGGAGCTTTCCTCCATACTTGTGTGATTTATTTAATGTCGACCACAATTCTTCCACTATAGCTTACCATCGTTTTCTTTTATCTTTTAATGCTGCAGATAAATAAAACGTTTCTCAATGTAAGTAGAATCTATCGTAATTTTTTTTAAACAGAGGTTAGCTCACGATAAGTCAGCTATTTTATGTGGGGCGGATATCTAAATTATTTAAGAGAAAATTGTGTTTATGGTTCGTTCTGAAAATAGGCCCTTAAAGATTACAATAAATTCTACAAAATTCGTTATTATAATTTTCTTTTTTTTTTTGACATCTCATCAAAGATGAAGAAGAATATGGAAGTCTGGGCATTTACGGTCGTCAGCCCCGTAAATGCCCAGACTTCCATATTCTTATTCATCTTAGCCCCGTAAATGCCCAGACTTCCATATTCTTATTCATCTTTGATGAGATGTCAAAAAATAATATGAAAATAACTCCTGTAATTGGAGATAATCCAGATTTTGTGAACAAGTATTTGGACACACTCAAAATGTTATTATAATTTTCAGTGAATTTTATTTATCGGTATAAAATAAGGAAAACAATATCATAAATTATTTCAATTGAATTTTTTAATTATAACCCATGGACGATTTAAACTGTTTAAAAAATAAATTTCACAATATTTTTGTTGATAATTGTTAATTTTACAAAGGTACAATTTATTTCAGGATGAAAATAACTAACTAATTAGCCAATCATCACAATGCTTCCCCGCAGGGATAGTCAGACAGAATAGAACGCCACACCAATTTGTTTTTGCACACGATTTTCGAATCTTCCACAGTAATACATCAGGTTATTCCGACTCCTGACCAGAAAACTTTCAAGTATTTAAAATACATTTGAAAATCATGTCAAGTTTTTATAAAATTAACCTTTTTAAAATTAACGCTGAACTTATATAATATTTCGTTAATTTGATGCAGTGCCTTATGCACCATTGTGCGCATGAGGGTGAGAAGAAGATAAAATCATCATATCACGCCTGAATTTAAAATACGATCCTATTTTTTTTAATATATGTTTTTTTTTAATTAATTGAGTTGGCAGTCACTTTGTGTTAATATCTTACGGTAACACTCTCCTTATCATTTATAGTTCACTTTGTGTAATACCACTTTAAAAAATACAACTTCGTGTCTACCGATTTTGGAATAATCATTCCATGATAAATGATAAGGCAAGTGTTATAATATTATATTACCATACCACAAAGTTAACAATGCTTTTAATATACAAAATATATACTCCCTCTAAGTGGCTCAGCGCAACTAAAATTATAAGATTGTATTAAGTAAAAATGTATGAAAATTGTATAAAAAGTGTAACTATATTAAATAAATAAATACGTAATTAAATATAGGTATATATATATATATATATATATATATATATATATATATATATATATATATATATATATATATTATATATATATATATATATATATATATATATATATATATATATATATATATATATATATATATATATATATATATATATATATATATATATATATATATATATATATATATATATATATATATATATTATATATATATATATATATATATATATATATATATATATATATATATATATATATATATATATATATATATATATATATATATATATATATATATATATATATATATACATAAATAAATATATGTACATGTTTATCCCTTACGGTGTTAGTAAATTATGCAGGATGCATCTAAACACGTGTCACAATACATTTTAATAAATAATGTGGTACTTACCAAGTTACGCTTAAATCAAAAATGTTATAATCTCCATTTAAAAATCAACTTAAACTACCCGTAAAATCTCATAGACCTAATCATAACACAAATCTACATAATGTTTACCGAATTCGGGCACCCAACCTAACAGACTTGTTATATTATTTGATCCTTAATTGACCCACGGTTAAACCAGATTCGTTTGATAATTTCCCCCAGTCAGCATTACTGGGAAAAGTTTTTGACTTAATAAATTACTTTAAACCGGACACATAACCCTTGTTCTTCCAAATCTGTTGTTTGGCTTTGTTTTCAGTTTTGCTAATTTGCCATTTTTGCGAAACGACTTGATACCGCACTTAGCTAAGTCAAACTTAGTGATTTGTTTTAATCTTAATATTTTATTTTATTTACAATTATTGTCATGGCACATTAGAAAAATACGGATCATAAAATGCATCAATAAATGCCAATAATGAACCTAAAAATAAAATAAAATATTTTACAAATTAACGACATGTTTGTGAAATCAAAACATTGCATGAAATTTTGAAAAATAATGATTTTGGTGTTAAACTGAATACGTTACTATGATCACATTTAAACTAACCACGAACCCTCACGGTTAGTTTAAATGTGCCTGCCCAGATAGAGAAAATAGAATGCCTCATCAATCTATCTTAGCAAACAATATTTACCTCTTCCACATTCATGCATCTCCTCCAGTGCCCTATGCACCATTGGGTGCGGATAAGAGTTATTAGTAAGCAAGTAAAATCCGAATCGAATATAAGCCGAATCCATTAGTAAAATTCCATTTTGTTTTAGCTTTTTCGACCTTAAAGCGTTAATCATTCAAAATAAGGCTAAGTATTCTTATGCTAAGATTTCGTTCGTGCAATCGACACCAAGGGTTGCTTTGAACTGAACCTTTCACGTTGAGCTTTACCTAAAGTTTCATTACATGCTTATTGTTTTTGCGTATTTCTTATAGAAAGTACATTATGGCCTCCGCGGGAAGCGAAACAAAAAGAAATTAGTGTTTTTAATTTGCTGTTTTGAGCTAAGGCAGCCTTTATAAATTTACCGCACCGTTTCTTTGAGGGGGTGAAATTTTAATTAACGTTTTTCAAAGTCATAAACACCCATTACATGCATTAAGTTTGAGCGCAAATTATAATCACCCCAATTTAGAATTTCATGAAACGTTTGCTTAAATAATTTAAGCAGGTACTTTTGAATATTGTGGAGAGAAAATAGAACTTAAGTCTATTATTAGATACTTATGGATGTGGATTACCGATTTTGTTATTAGATTTAAGATTTTTTATAAACATTTTTTGGTGAAACTGCAATTTATATAACAAAATAAACAAATAGTTTTATCCACATATAATTTTCCAATATAAAACTCGGTCACTGGTCGAATAAAATAAATGTGGAAAAAACTGTATAGTTTTAATTTTATTAAAGGTACAATGTCATTTTATTTCGAGTGTTTAGTAACTGTTCGTTGAACTTATTTTTGATATGATAAAGACATAGAAAGGAGAGTGAATGCTGGGAACAAAGTAAATGGTGCACTGAAATCAGTTATAGCAAATAAAATTCAGCGGAAGCTAAACTGGCAGTGCACAACGGAGTCCTGGTTCCAACTCTAATGTATGGAAGTGAAACATGGAGTTGGCAAAAGAAGGATGAAAGTAGACGGAATGCAGTCGAAATGCGATCTCTCAGAAGAATGTGCGACAAAACGATGTATCATAGATGTGCGAATAGTGAAATAAGGAAGGAATGCAAAGCTGAGATAAGCATTATAGTTAAAATTAAGAAAGGTGTGTTGAGATGGTTTGGACATGTAGAACGAATGAGTGAGGAAAGAACGGTAAAACAAATTTATGAGGCGAATGTTATTGGGAAAAGAAGCAGAGGAAGACCGAGAAAAACATGGCACGATCAGGTATGCTAAATACTTGAAAGTGGTCAGGTTAGGAGTCGTAACAATCGGCGGGTATGTATGAGGAGATGCATGAACGTGGAAGAGGCGAAGAATGTTTGCAAGGACAGAGTGGTGTGGCGCTCTATTCTCTCTGCCTACCCCGCGGGGAAGCGGCGTGATGGTTAGTTAGTTAGAACTTATTTTTAGCTACTACAATATAATTGTATTTGATGGGATATAGATGACTTGGTTGAATACGTTTAGGATAAAAGATATAACTGCTAGATAAAAATTTCGTTCTGATATTACATACGTGCAATGCTAAAATAACAATAATATGGATTTTTCCACATGTATTTTATTTGACCAGTAACCGGCTTTTCTCGTTACCAATATCATCAGACTGGTCGTAATACGTATAAGAAATGTCAGTAGCGTTAAAACATGGTCACTAGTCAAATAAAATAAAAGCGTAAAAAGCTATAAATGTAGTTGTTTTATTATTATTTATGTAAAATGCAGTTTAATTAAGAAATTTTAGTACGAAACACGAAAATATTTTAACGATTACATGTCCGTATTGTACAACAAATGTAATTTAAGCATAACTTTGCCATTTGAGCTCCATTACATCTATTTTCTTTGTAATCTCATTCCATTTCGATTAAATTCTCAACACCCTTCTCCCAGCAGTAACAGCCTAATACTCGTAGTACCCACTCTAGAACCTTTGCGATTAGCCTGAAATTAAGGAATTATTTTACTAATTTCGCTTTCAGTCTTAAAATGTTTCTGCAGTCAGACTATTCTTGAAACTCGAAAAATAACATTGGTGACATTTTTGTCATCTTTACAAAGATTGTGATTGTCAGGTTGATGTCCCGTGGTTAGTATCGCGGACTCTTAAGCCAGAGTTTCTCGGTTCGAACCCACTTTACCGCAATTTGATACCTATTTCTAATAATGAGGCGCTTAGGCTCACAGAAATAGTATGAAATTGAAATATTTGTGTAAATAATAAACACACAAATATTTCTCTTCTATAATTTAAAATTTAAAAAAAATTCAAAAAGATGACGAATCATATAAAAGTCTGGGCATTTATAGGGTTTACGACTGGTTAAGTGATAACTATACATATAACACTCTCCTTATCATTCATTGTTCACTTTAAAAAACACTACTTTGTGACTGCCGGTTTCGGAATAATAATTCCAAAATGTCACAATCATCAATTTCTCTTTAGTCTACTATCTCGGAGGAAAAATGAGTTCTTCAAAACTAACTAACTAACTAACCATCACGCCGCTTCCCCGCAGGGGTAGGCAGAGAGAATAGAGCGCCACACCACTCTGTCCTTGCAAACATTCTTCGCCTCTTCCACGTTCATGCATCTCCTCATACATACCCGCCGATTGTTACGACTCCTAACCTGACCACTTTCAAGTATTTGGCATACCTGATCGTGCCATGTTTTTCTCGGTCTTCCTCTGCTTCTTTTCCCACGAGTTCTTCAACCTTTTTGGAATTCTTTAAATGTCGATTTATGCATTTTAAAATCGAATATAGTTTAAACCAATCAGTTCTTTATAATAAATAAAACCCTTATCCGCACCCCAGTGGTGCATAGGGCACTGCTTCATAAAAACGCAGTGTAATCTAGATCGTTTACACATGAAGGAAAGACGATCAGCGTTCCGCTTCAGGTACCAGTCCAGGGTAATATTGAATAAATATTACAGTGAAAAAATCACTAATATTTATTTGACCCCCCCTGGGAATCGAACCCGGGACCTCCAGAACGGTAGCCAAGCGTGCTGACCATTACACTACGGAGGCGGAGTTCTTTATATCAATATTTTTTTATTGGTATTCATACAAAGATGAAGAAGAATATGGAATTCTCAGTATTTAAAAGGCTTACGATCTGTCGTCGTCAGATTTGAATAATCACTTCATACACTGTGTAATATTCACTATTCTACCCATGATTGACAACCAAATTACGCAAATTATTTTTCGATATCTCATCAAAGAGGAAAAAAAATACGGAAGTCTGGGAATTTACGGGGCTGACGACCGTCATAGGCTGGTTTAAGTGATCACTGTACACACGTGTAAAATTCACCAATTCTACCCATTATTGACAACCACAATACTCAAATTCTTGAAAGTTCTATATATATGAAATAATTTTGAAACATTGTTCTTGAATCACTGAACTTTACTAGAGATATCTATTTGTGAGATGAAAATAAGCTTTTTATTAGCTTCACACTACTCAAGTTTCGGATGTTTTATTTATGCTTCAATTAGAATCATATTTTGTATGCAACTTCTTCGGTGACAACTATTGTTAAAAAAAGGTTTTTTAGCAGAAACCTTCATGAAATGTATGTAAGATTTTTCCTGAATTATTTTACATACTAAGAGACCCTGAACAATAGGTCAGTATGGTGTTCTATCCTTTCTTCCTTCCCTTATAGCAAAGCGTCAAAAGTAATGGC